>NC_060879.1:29495065-29798095 GCF_021901495.1 Neodiprion virginianus | reverse complement strand
TTTATTCTTACGGAGTTACTTAAGGTCCTTTGTTGACATTTTACCTTCAGTAATTTTTCAAAGAGTAGATTTGTCATAAAATGATAGGAGAACTTAATAGTAGAGCGTTGAATTCCCTATAACAATACGTCTTATCAGTACACTAATGCGTTGACAAGTTATAACATTCCACAGTTTTAAAAACATTTTTCTCATGCTATTTATACGTTAAGCTCGTAGGATCGTCAATAATTACAAATTGCCTGAAGATGATTGGCCGTAGCCGATCGAAACGTCGCAACCATTTAAATAATCAATAAAAATATATTTTACCATGACCAACTTCGACGAATCATTTTTAATATATGTATATGTACTTGTGAAACACATTTTCCAATTGAACCATTCGGTCGGTTGAAACCGCAATGCGTTTTTTAAATTGGGACATCCCGTGCACATGTATATATACATTATTTTTTCTCAATCCTTGATCAACCGAAATCGTCGAGCATTAAGTTTACCGCAGTATCTTGATCAGAAGTAAAACATCCGCGTCACGGTTGCGGTCTTCATCGGTCACCAGGGCCAACTTTACGAGCCGTAAAGTGTCGCGAAGGAGTGGAGTTGAAGTTAAATTAGGGTGTCGGTACCACAAGCCATTTGTAAGCTCGTAGACATCCGAGGAGCTGGAGCCTGACTCTGGAGGCTGAAATGGTATCACCTTCAACGTATATACGCGTGCAATTAAGTCCCACTTGAGCACCCTGAATTTCTACGAACCTACGAATATGCCCACACATACGAGGACTTTACACGTGTAAGACGCGTGCATACATGTGCCACTCGAGAGGAGGTTCAGCAGGTTGAACCTGGACGACGGTCCTTAGAGGACGCGTAACCTTCCGCCTTCTCGAATGGAAATCGGCTTACGGCGGTCCCTGTAGGATCGATGTTGGCGTTCAGCAAATACTTGGTCGACCCGTCGGTGGCGGCTTGGGACTTCCGACATTTCCCGCCGCCCAAAACTCCACCTTAGAAGTGTTGGAACGAAAAGTGGCGATTTAAGCCGTGCCGAAACCGTTTCCTCATCCATGCTAGTACAACGTAGTATACGATTGCAGAGTCGAGCGCTTGTGTATAACGATTTCCGAATTCTGACTCTTAATTATTTTAAATTTCATTTGCCGAAAGTCTGTTTGGCGAAATACCCACTTTTAATGTAACTGCCGTGATCACGTTAACAGTAAGAGTCTGATTCGAGTAGGGCCTTAGAGTTTCGATCACATTGAAGTTAGGAACGTTATCGTAACGATTCCTGCCGAAGAAAAGCTGTTACTTTGCGATTTTGGAATCGTCTGAAATTCATTAAATCTTAATATAACGAACCACACTCATATTTCAAAAACTTAGTTCCTTTAAAATCATCGCAAAATAAGAAAGATAGTGATTTTTTCTCAATGTTTCGCTACGATAACGTCACTAACTCAAACCTCATAAGTTTCGCGGGTACAGGTTTACCTTATACCTACCTTGCTCCGAAGAAGGCAGACGTTGTCCGAAATTATCACGTACGCAGTACCCGCAGCGACCGAGAGCAATACAGTTGAAACGGTATGTTTTCACCCCGAAGCGAGAGGGAGAGAATTAATGAGTAAAGAATCACTTAACAACGTCATCAGACTTGCCCCTGGGTGACTAATTACCCTTCTTAGCTTCGCGCTCTCCTCCGCAACGTCCAAATAACAACCTGCAGAGCTGTGTAATTTGCACTCACCCGCCCGTACGTATATATATATATATATATATAATATATATATATGCGTTCAACGAACGAAATACAAGATTCTGCACATCCTCGGCGGCAGGAGGCTACCCTCGAGCGTTGCAGTGTCTCGTAAAATTGCGTACAGTCTACGTGCAGAGAATCTTGAATCGATACATCCACCTCGCGCAAAAATGACTCGAGATCTTGGTTACGCGTCTCTATAAGGTGGGCTTTATGTACCCTCTGCAAATC
This sequence comes from Neodiprion virginianus, assembly GCF_021901495.1. Classification (NCBI taxonomy): domain Eukaryota; kingdom Metazoa; phylum Arthropoda; class Insecta; order Hymenoptera; family Diprionidae; genus Neodiprion; species Neodiprion virginianus. Next base: position 29,796,099 of record NC_060879.1, on the reverse strand, counting down.
CTCCAAGACTCGATACCGAAGCTGATATACGCGTGAAGCGTGTGGCTCGAGATTAACGTGCATGAACGCCTCACGCGCAGATCATATAGCGCGGAATACCCGGATATTTCGCATACGTCGTCGATATATCTATCCGATTCATTCGAATATAATTTGACTGGCTGATGATAATAATATTTTCTAACATTTGAGAAATTGGCTTTCCGTACAAAATTATAAACTTGGCTCGTGCACTTTTACTTCTCGATTTACTATCTTATTATATACACACGCGATACGGTGTCCAACGAGGAGGCGTTGAACCGTTCAGATATATTACGGGATATTGGCAAGGAACCGGTAATAGAGGGCTCGGCCAACTTCGACGGTCAATATCTGACCGGTAAATGCATTTCACGCTTTGTGGAACAGAAGAAAGCAAAGGGGAATTTCTCTTTGTCCGTCATAAATGTACCTGTATCTGTAATAGACACTTTTCCTCGCTACTGATGCAGCAGCTCGAGACCATCTAGAATGGACTAGTTTGCGTAATCGAATTTGATTTACGACTCCTTCATACTCCCGTGAGATTCATCCGTGGTGGTTATCAGGATTCTCTGTGCCGCGCTGGCTGGCGCAGCCTGCATGAAAGTGAAGTACACGATCTAGTGAACGTTATTACTTGAGAGACGGTATAAGAGAAGTACGAGGCTGAACGGGGTACCATTGTGTTTAATTCTTTCCTCTCACGTCTCGGCTTCGACCGCCTTATATTCGACGATGCTGTATATATGTATACTCTTCTCGCAACGTCTTGCTTTCTCTTTTTTCCATTCCCCCTCCAATTGTCTTTTCTCTCCTAATTATTTCCCGCGCCCTGTTATTGCCATAGGAAAGGATTCATCGTACACCTCTCGTCCGGGAGATCTTTAACTTACAGGCAGACGCGACTCGCGATTGCTAAGATTGAATTGCCTCGGTGATAGAATAAGAGCAAGAAACGAATCGACGAAAGTGAACAGAAATTTACAAATTGCAATTTTTCTTCGAATATTTGACAATTCTCTGCAGAGTAATGTTATTTTTTTTTTTTTGATTGCATGCTTGTTTTTTTTTCTTCTTCTTTTAAACTAAAAAACGAGAAACATTTTCGAGTAGTCTCGAACACTCGTTTCGACATCTGTTGTCAAACATGAGCATTTGTAACGCTATGACTATGCAAAAATGATATTTTATCCGCGTTTCTGAAAGTCAAAGTTTAACCAACCTCCATATCTTGCGTTTTCTTGTATATTACTCCATACTCCGTGCATCCACTTCATAAAACTCTGTCTATAATTACACGAAGTACGTATCGTGAAATAAAATATACGTCGACGCACCTTGAACCTGTGTACTGGGTATGCGTAGTAACGTGCAGGAAACGGTGGGTAAACGCATAAAACCATGTTCATTATTCCATGGAAAATGTGGTTGTAGTCCCCATCTGCGGTCCCTCGTCGAGTAGATCCCTCCCTCCCCCTCGGCGCTCACCCCCTTGCCACCCTCTTCGCTCTTTGCTTTTCGCCTGAATGCAACCGTTTGTTGTACCTACCTGAATACGTACTCGCATACCTACGTATGTACGTATGTATAGAAATGCAATATCGTGTATACCTGTATTACGCAACGCGTTCAGAATCTATGCATATACATACAGAGGGGAAGAGTCAAGGCTTAGGTCCTAAACAAACCAGCCTAGGTTGAATTTCATTACAGCGATCACCCCCACTAAGCTGTAGGGGAGACGGGTCCTAGTTATCACAAGGTCCATATCTATGCACGCCGCCAGATATCGGAACGATTGAACTTGTAGTTCAATGTTTGAAACAAACGAATGTTGCTAATTACATTATCGCATCATAGGCGACCTCGCAGTCATTGAAAAGCTGAAATTGAACCTGATAACTAATTATTTATACTTACATGTAACTGGGAATCTGAGAATTTTCACTTGTGTTTTAAAGTTTCAGAGTATATCCGGGAAAAGTAAAGAACCGGTGATATTTTTCCACACTTTTTATAACTATAGTCGTACTTTCACTTTGTTGTTGGATAAAACAATGATTGTTCCCAGTTTAATAAGAAATGGAATAACTCGTTCGGAATACCATATAAGGTGTTTGTACCTAATAGGGGTTTTTATTTGTTTGGGCGCCAGTTTTTTCTCTCGACGACGACGCGCCGTTTGGTCGTCAATTGTAATTCGGGTCGGTTGTTTTCTGTGAAAGTTGTATCCCTGCGGAAGAGTTTTTATTTTATCATCGAACGAGGAGGCAAAACTATCGTATTCTTAATAGGAAAAATGGCGCGTCCTCCGCTGTTTGGGAAAAATCGTGAAATCTTTGTCGACGGTATAGTTTTCGTTCGATATTGTCGCAAGTATATCAAGTTTTCAGTGTGTACATATACATATAACATTAGCCATCATTCATTTTTCTTATCGAAAGACAGCAGTTTTTACATCCTTTTACGATCCAGTTCCTCGTCAGCCTGCATCCGTGCTGCATTTCATGTTACAGATAAGACAAACACGGATAAACATTGTTGGTGATGTGAGCAAAATTGTTCCAAGTTCTATCGACGAGAAATTTCAGCCGTTACCCGAAACTGTACTAAATCACTTGGCGCGAGACGGCGAGGGGGTGAAAATACTTGAATGCACACGGTGGGATCTTACTAATCATTGACTTAACCTCGTGTACAAATTGTATCACGCATTTAGGCGCACCTGCCTTCGCGCCGCACACATTATGTACATTACAGGTTCACTCACACGGTATAACTTGCGTAACTTCGGCACTGCCCGAGTGTAAGGGAATCGGCGTTTACGCCGGATCAGGCATTTAAATGCATTGGCGCCTAAAACCGACTGATCCGTGCAAAAGGGTTTCAGCGATTCGCCAAGCGAGCTGGGCTTTATAAACCTCTCCGCGTGCTGGTTCAACTTTGAGCGCGTCAACAGTGAACGACGGTCACGAAAGGCTTCAACTTTGAACCCGAGACCCCGAAGAGTATAGGTTCAGGTCGTACGTATGACAGGGTTCGTACCCATAGGGAAAACTTGGAAAAATAAAGCTGGAATTTTAAGTCTGTCGAAGAAATAAACTCGTTCTTGTACAAAGTACTGTCGATCTTAGGACAAAAAAGATGCACTTAAAATTTCGTTTCGTCGCACCGCTTCATACATTCTATGTATATTGTTTAATACCAAATCTTCTTACGTTTTTTTCTTGTGGAAAATCGCGGGCTATTGTTTGTAAATTGATAGTAAGGCAGTAAGATAGTTACTAGGTAAAATTAAAGATAACAATATGAATGTGTTAAAGAAAATCTGAATAGGCATCGTATTTCTTGAAAGGTTACCGAAGAAAGTCTTACTTTCAGGTTGGAATGTCTGGAAAAGTCGGGGAATTTCACATTCCAAAAACGTGCGAACCCTGTATGACCTCGTCAATTATTGCTCATAATATGACGGGCAGTCAGTTCCTGAAGTTCTTCAGACGATGATTCCTGCAAATTTGTTGTTCATTTGTCAAATGCCAGAATTAGCAGTGAAAAATTCATGGCCATTCCGACGAAGTTGAGAAGCGAGCAATGCTGCGCCATTCCTGCATTTGAAAGTTATACTCGACGGCTTGATCCACCTCTACGTATAATTCGGTTTATATGGCATAGAGGTAAAAATGGACCACAGCACCGACACGCCGGCGGCGTCGAAATTGCACTACTACTCATACGTATACATGAAAAGATAATTGACAACGCGGAGCTTCTGCTAATTGAAAGTCTATCCAATTTAAAGTAGATTAACCGACGCTTGTGCATGACGTCTCATCCCACGCTCCAAGCTCATTGCTGTTGCCGCTGCTGAGTTTTTTCCTATTGCCAGGGATAAAACTCTCTTGAAATGGCCAATAACGTACGCCGTCGTTCTAATTTGGCGGTAGTCGAACCAACGCTCCGGGGAATCCTATATTTTCGGGGTGATCGATTAGTACCGATCCATTTGACATTGCGGGTGCATTGCAGCCGATGTAATGTTACCAGCCTATATACGTTATACTTTTGAGTCTTAGATATGTAGATGTCCAGCAAGACATTTCAGATTCATATGCGTTCGTTTTTACTCTCACGATTAGCTAATGATGTTTATCTCGGTGCATCGCTAACGCTGCTGCTTATTCGGCAAGATTTTGATATCCTCTGTCAGCGATTAAACAACGTTTAAGATTCGTGTGCGTGATTATTATAAGTTTCGTGATAATAAACAGAAGAAAATTAATCTTTGTCAAGAAAGTTTGATTTTACCGTTAGGAGAATGCTATTTCAAAAATTAAGGAACGTAATGTTTTTTATTAACTGAATATCAAAATCGTAGATATTCTAAATTTTTGAAACATAATAGGTAGTTGTAATTAAAGTGAATCAGTAGAATGCACAAAGAGTATTTGTTCCGGTTTTTTATTATCTGAATAATTGAAATCAGATTTTCTTCAATTTTGAAATAACACTCTCCTGGTTGCAAAATCAAACTTTTACGAAGGATAGTAATTTTCATCTACTAGTGTCACTTAACATACCAATAATCACGTACACAAATCCCAGGTACAAAATCTCTGCAGACTTGTGCTAGAGAAATTATTAAATCGTTATTATGCAATACTACAAAAGCAAACCTTAAGGGGGGTGTATATATTTTTGCATTGTTTTGATGCATGACAAATTAAAAAATAATGAATTCAACCCAGACCATTCGATATCGTAGACTACTTCAACTATCTTTTGTTTGATTCTTTCTGCAGGGATCTCTGAGTATTTCTGATTTCGCCTAAATTTCAAATTGATTAAAACACGGCCGAAGTGTATCTATCACTATATCTACAAGATCCGGAGATATTCTATTGCGCAGTATTTGATAAGCTTGAAATCAGTAGTTGTTGACTACGCAATAAATAAAGAAAAATGACCAAAAAAATCTCTTGCCATTTCGATCACCGTGAAAAACTGTATACAAACTTTATTGAAAATTAAATTGGTTGTTCGGTTCGAACAACAACGGAGTTTTGAATAGCGTACTTTTTCATTTTTTTCGATCAGCACTTCGACGTTGAAAAACTACATTTTTCGCTCCATCGAATCGGCTCGGTTACTGCAAGCATCACCGATACGCTGCGTGCAGTAACGTCTACTACTCCTATTACACTCATCCAACGTGTAAAGGAAACATTATTATTACCATGGATAGTGTATATTTTACCTGCGGTTGTAAGTCCTCGATGTATACGTGCTCGTGCCATTTCCCTGATTTCCGTGAATAACCTCCGGGAAATTTTATACCTTTTTCCTTCTTCCTTTTTTCCCCCTCTTTTTTGCCTACTCGCCGCGGCCTGCAGCCGTCAGTTACCGTTCGATTCAAATATATAACGTCGGAATCAAAAATACGTGGACGGTGGATTTGCATGCGGGTTGAATTCTAATGGAACGCTGAAATTGGATCAAAGGTTAAGAAGGTTCCGACGATTGAGTTTCGCGGATGTTCGCCTGGTTAAAATGCTGCGGGGGCCTTCGAGATCCTACCTGGGGGCGGAATGGAAAGGAACAGAAGAGGCAGCGGCGGGGAGGGTAAGGGAGGGGCACAGGATTGACTTATACCTACCGTCCCCAGTCATCCCCCGCTCGCGACTCATTGAACAACCCGAAGCATCGACCTCGTGGCTTCCGATGTTACCTAGTTACCGGCACTGGAGCATGCGAGAAGGGGTCAGGAGGATTTTATCCCGGAGCCGGAGGGGCGCCGATGCGGACTCTTCTTCTTCTTCTTCTTCTTATTCCTCTTATTCCTCTTCTTATTCTTATTCCTATTCCACTTCTTCTTCTTCTCCTCTTCCTTTTCCTTCTCCCTCCTTGAATTGCACGAGGCTTTCACGGGTGGTAAATGAGAATGATAATGGGGTGATCAAAAAGGGGCAGGTATCAACGGCGGGGTGAAACATGGCGGCAGGTGAAGCAGGCAAGTCGGGAATAAAGTGAGGGAGGATATGTATATATATATATATAAGGTGGGTCTAGCTCGCGGATTTCTCGCCGTTGCAGGCTAGGCTGCGGTGGAGGCAGTGGTCCGAATTCGCCAAAGGCCGAAAGAATAATAGTCGAAGAAATAGCGGCGATAACTTCTGCTCTGTCGAACGGGAAAAGTCTTGTTTTTGTACTTTGGTTCTTCGATTCGGTTCCTAAATTCGCGGTTCTGTTCTCTTTTTCTTCATCTTCTTCTTCTTCTTTGTTTTTACACACCTCCTCGCACTTCTATATGAGTACTTTCACCCCTCAGACAGTTTATTATTTCAGCATCGCGTTTCGCCCAGCCCCGTATCCACTCGACTTTAACCAACTCGAATTGATCAATCCATGAAAACCGTCGTCGGAGAGCTCTACCGCACGATTCGTCTTACTAGCCTGTAGAAAATGTAGCCTCACGCTTTTCTGTTTCCTCTTACGTTTCCCTTGAAAATATTTTATACCCATGATAGGCAAAGCGTGTAACTTCCACTTCGTCGCCTTTTGTCTTCCGAGATCATTGACGGCCACGCGTGTTTTCCGCTTTTTTTTATCAAATCACTGGGTGCATCTATCCAGTTTCTTGCGCATTTTTACATCGTCGACGTATACAGGGAACAAGCTCTTATCTCGACGGCATTTTCGTATACCGTGTATGTCATATACTTCCATACATATAACACCTCTGTGTATATCGTGGAAAAAGTAGCATTCAGCATGTTCGATCTTGCGATGACAAAAAGTGAATATTGCAACAACACAACGGGTTTATATATATATATATATATATATATATATATATATATATGTATGTATGTAGTATACGATACCCGGTGTGATGATTCCCGCGAAATATGCGGCGCTTTGTCAGCGTCTCTATGTGTAATATATTTCGCAGAAGAACGTCAGGAAACTCCATTGTGGCGTGGTGTCATTACTGTGGGTATATAATCAATATCTTCACATTTTTCATCATGTTTATACGACGTATAAAATCTTTGTGTCGTAATATCCAGGCTGAAGTCAAACCGCAGACCACCACAGTGCCGTAGCGTTTACGCTTTTAAAATATACTTTTGGTTTATTGTCAGCCACACGGCTATCAGACGATCCGCATAATTCACGTTCCATCGACGTTTGACGACGTTTGAAGTACGGGCAACTCGGTCGTCCACTCGTTTTGATCGTAATCTTTCGGGACTCGCGAGGAAGGATCCTCTTCACCGTTTGGCCATTCTGTTCGACGAACAAACACGCCGAGTCAATAATTTCGTAGGGAATCTCAGCATAGACTAGTACCTACACCGAACGGTTATATACACAGTAGCGATGGCCATTAAGCTAAAAATAATCGATGCGTCGATTAATCGAGCCCAAAAAAATAATCGAACACGACTCGATTGAATCGGTAATAATTGATCGATCAACAGATTATCTCTTTTTTTCCCTGAAACTGCAATGTGCGTGTTAAACCAAAATTTCGTAAGTTTCATTACGCAGTCTTACTGCCGGAAAAGTTTTTTGGTAATTTACAGTTTTATTTGCAATATTTTTCAATTTCAGGCGAAAATATTCATTTATCTTTCACTTATTGCATCAAATAGGTACTTGGTAAGTAAGACAATGATAATATAATTCATACACTCGTCACATAAATTGATATTGTACTTGATCGTTAATAGGAGTCAAGAACAAAAACCGATTTGCGAGGAGAAATAACCGGGTTGGTCGATTGTTCGTGTTTGCAAAATAATCCATTATACTCAATCAATCGGGCAAAAATAATCCATTCGATCGAAAATCGATTATATTTAGTCATTCTTACAGTACACAGCCTGCATACATTGCGGACAGTATAGCGACGTCTACTTGTCGTTAGTACGCAAAATTAATCTCCGGAGTTGCTTCAGCTGGATTCGGTGGTCCCCATGTGCGATTTCCTCTGATCGCTCCCCCTCTACCCCCACCCAGCACCCCTTTTCCCTTTCCGGCGTTCATTGTCAGTGCGGCCCTCTCGCCTCGTCGCGGTGTTCCGATGTAACCAAGATCGCACAGGTGATACCGGTTGGCGGTCGTGGCGTTCACTTCGTCACGTTGGCAGCGGCACCTCCGTTCTCCACCCCTCCTTATCCCTGTCGCCTGATCCCCCAGCGATCCTCGCATCCTCCCACCACCTACCCCTTTCTCGAGTTCGATCTATCTGGAACAGAGGCAATATCTTATAGAATATACGTGCCGTGGAAGAAAAGAATGAGAGCCGAGTTCTGTCCCCGAGCAAATAATGACCGATGGAAAGAAATAAAGGAATGTGCCGTGGTTTATTTCGCCGCGGGTTTCTTCCGGTTCTCCCCCCTTTTTACCACCCCCCTCCCACACGCTATTTCATCACTCTTGTGGTTATTTTTTTTTTTCTTCTTTTTTTAAATATTTTTCCCTTTTTTCTTCATACTGTCGCCGGACAAACGCGAATGAAGTGATATCTGAGACGCGAGACGTGGGGTTTTAATAAAATTGTGCAGGATTGCGTAGGAATTAAATTTCTAATGTTTCGCGAAATTATGACGGAACGCAATTTCACTCGGATTTGAGAACAGAAAGCCTCGGCCTGATGTACCGCATCCAGTATGTGCGTGCGTGCATGCCTGCGTCTAGGGGTAGGTATTGTATATACCTATACACTGTGCGTTGAGGATTCCTATCCCTTTGTCAATTATCCGATGGATGCGAATTAACCTCTATAAATATAATTACTTTCTGCCCAGCGCATTAACGCACGCACAGTGATATATGAATTATTATTTTCCGCAACTAATGCCGTATACGGTGAGAATTTGCGGTATTTCGGACGGACCAGATGTAATAACCCTCTATATCCATATACCGGAACTCTATTCACGCTAGCCGACCTCGGTCATTAAATTTCGAAGCCCGCCAACCTGTCGGACGAACGAACATCGCCTAACGTTCATATCCGCGTTTTGGGAATTGGTCGTTATCTGCAGAGGGATGAACGAATAATACTACAGCCGTCTCGGGCGTTTCTTATCAACTACACGCATTTCTCAGTTTTTATATTTTTCAATAACTTCCACACCAGTCTGTATAGAGCCGATCGATTTATCGACAAAACGCTATCGTGAAACTCTCGCGAGGCACGGAAGACCAGCAGGAACAGCACCGTGCATACCCTATCTATGCGTTGCAGACCGGTTATCCCGGCCGTATAAGCACGTCGAGAAACTCAGGCATCAACGCGGAGGGGAACGGAAAGGGTGCCAGCGGCGAGAGAGAAGAGGAGAGTGATCTCTATACGAGGATGAACAAGCCCGAGACTCGCGATTACATGTATACTCCCACTCGATGTACTCGGGCATACACGGCATACGCTAACTCAGGTACCTTACACAGCGGAGGACGCGTATAGATTCGATCGCGTCGATGCTGCACAGGATAAGGGCTGTGTTCGAGTAAAAGTAGATGATGTCTGAAAGAATACCGTCTTTGCAGTCATCGTGAGTTTTGCGAAAAATCCCATACATATTGCAGCCGCCGCCGCCGCTGCCGCGTGTTCTTGAATAAGAGGTCACCAGTTACTACCCTTTCTTCGTCGTATGCACGGGGTGCTTTGCGGACCATTTCCATTACCGCGAGAAGGACAAGGTTTTCGGCTCAGCCGAGTAGCTAAAAAAAACTTGAAACAGTTGCTGCCTGCACTTATATATTGTAGTCGTCTATGTCTACGGTGAAAGCAAAATCTGATCCAGCGAGGTGAGGCTGGTGGCCTTTCCCAGCTACGACGTGTCGAGCCATAATTCTCTCGCTTTTTTTTTTTCTTTCTCTGCCGCTCTCACTCTCTCTCTCTCTCTCTCTCTCTCTCTCTGTCTCGCTTCTCTGGGTTTGAGTTGTGCCGCAGCATGTATTTCAACGGCTAGCGTTAATTAAAAAATGTATTTTTGACTCGATCCAATGAGCTGCGAGTAAAATAAATATTATTCATACCTATGTACGTACCTTTTATTTACCGAAAAGCTATTTCCTCTAATATTAGGCATACGTACGTACGTACAATCGTACGTCGCTATTGATTTTACGTGTCAACTGTATTTTGTTAAATACAATTTTCGTCAAACATTGTTTTATGCCGGGGAGGATTGAATAATAATAGCAATAATGATAACGAATGAATCGAAAAGTTCATTACCTTCAGGCTCGTGCAAATCGTCGTTGTCACAGTTTTGTTAGTAAATTTTCCAACCGAATGTCACGTTCGTTAGACATTGATTGAATTCATCTATATTTCGCAACGCCCGGGTACAAGGTGCGCTCGAGATAGGGGAGGGATGGGGCAGGGCTCTACTTATGGATTCAACACCTCGCCACCCCCTCCCCGACCCGCCCCAACCTTCCTGCCTCCTTCTCCTCGTTGTAGAACCCCATGGCATGTTAAATTTGCCTTACAAATTTATGAACACTTTTCTTGCCTAAAGACATTACTCAGACCGATCTAACGAAAACTGGTAATGGAGGCCACTTTGTCGCGTGGGACGAACACTCGTTAGTATCCTCGAATAAATTGGTATTTTTAGCTTTGAGAGCCGTTTCATTTGACTAAAGTAATGAATAAGTAATCGAATCAATTATGTGAAACATATTCGTTTCGGTGACAATTTTTATGGTCACATCTCGCATTTACACGGCGTTATCTTATTGACGTAATAACGAAGACGAAGTTTTGATTGCGATTTTCAAGTTATGTAGCGTCACTCTCTTGTTCAGGGATTATAAGCAAGAGGGGAAAATTTTACAGATATATCACTGCAGCTTTTATTATAAGGCGCTGCATAGCTGGAATTTATACACGCATACTTTCTATGTCAGACGCGACGATCAACCCTCATAACATCGAGTATTCCGAAAATTCAATTTCACTTGGGATATTTGCCCTTTCTTCTGCGTCGAGAGGTTATTGACGGGGTTAATTCCAGCCTTGTTAATTATTGAAAGGTACTCGCCAGCTTTTCGCAAGAGGAGGGAGAATTCGCGGAATAATGTCTTTCATCTCGCGAATAAGCGCCAAATGTTTTTGATAGCCGAAATTAAAACGAGATTTTATATATATATATACGTAGTCTATTATGTTATATATTTGAATATATAGGACGAAGGAATGTCAGTCTCAATCGCCATTTCGATATTTCAAAAAGGTTAAGATATAAGTATAAAATAAAAATTACCATAGTGAGACATTTGTCGGTTGATTTTTGCCGCTAAAATATGCACTTAATTGCAGATTTAAGGAAGTCAAATCTTACAAAAATTAATCCCTTTGCAATTTTTTTCTGTATGGTTTCAGCAAAATTACATTTGTGCTTTGCCGAAGGTCAGAAATATAAAAATTCAGTTATTCAGAGAGTTCTTCGAAAAGACTTACGATTAGTCACGGTTTTGTTAACGTTGGATGTACTATTTACGTTTGTTATAATCAACCTAATACAAGTTGAAACTTGACAGAAAGGCAATTTAGGAAATTGGTTTGAGGGCTATACGCTTGAGTTTGTAATATTCAATGGAATATGCCGCGGTAATGATATGGCGCAGAGAGCTAAGGAATGGTGAAAATATCCTACAGAGGTTCCGGCTTTTCTCGATCTTCGTCAAAGGATCAGTTACGGTCTTTTCGAAGAGTTTGTTAGCAGCAGAGTGTAGGAAAATTCGGCAATATACTTTCTCCGCTTGCCCCCCCATTAGCGAATATTTGTACCGCGGATTGAATGGAGGGAATTTTCACAGTGGCAGAGGACGACGCGACGTTCGAGGGGTTCAACTCGGATCATGTGAAAAGGAAATTAGAAGGAAAAGGTTTTTTTACGCGCGGATTTGTGGATGAAGCCGCGTGTAGGCAAACGAGTTTATAAATATATACCTGGTGCAAAGTTTCGCCGTATCTGAGGACGATAATACCGGATGTCAAAATTTTTTCACGACTCTTGTGCGGCGGGCAGACGTGTGAAAAAATCGACTCTGTAATGCAACGAGGCGTATGATGCAATTGACATTTTTTCCATCAAACTCCATCCCTTCCAGACTTGTACGAAAAGAAGAGAAAAAAAACATTCGAACCACGCGATGAGGGGTGGAAAACCCCTTCGTATATTCGTGTTATACATATCCTCCGGTCATTTCACAATACACGATCGTCTATATTGTACCTATTATACACACGTCAGTATGTTGGGAACGAACCTTATATCGATATATTTGTATATATCCGTGTGTGTGGGTGTGTAGGACATTTTGAATGATGTTTCGATCATACAACGCGTTCTTGGCGAAATCGAGGCCAATAATAACTGCAGAAGCAGGTAGAATGTTGCCTCGATAACTCCGTTCCATCAACGGAAGAGAGAGAAGTCACTGTGAATTTATGTACACCGCATCGGCTCTATGGTATACGTATATGGTGTACATACGCGAATATATATATACGTGGGAATGCCGCAGGGATCACTTTTTTTTTTATGTATATAGACATGAAAAAAGAACAACGACCGATACCGCCTTCGATATCCTAAAGCCTATATCCTTCAGGGAAAAAATAACTTTGATTTATTTCCGCAAATTCTACGCGCGCGCATATCTTCTCTTTGCTCTCTCTAACGCTCACTCTGTCTCTGTCTCTCTTTTCTCTTCGCTTCTAATAATATGTCAGAAGATGCGCATGCGCGAGTTATTATGTCTCTATATCATATAAACACTGTGCCAAAAAAAAATCCATAATTTTCGTCAGCTTTAAACTACCCGAAACCATACTTTGACATGATCCGGAATTACCAAATTTCTCAGGACAAGGCTCATTCTTCACGGAGGTTATTTTTTCACGACAAACTATAGTTTTAGGTAGTTGAAAGCTGGTAAAAAATTATCGATTTTATTTTTTTTTACGCGCAGTGTATACTCTATATACAACGTACATATATATGCGTTGTGTCGTGTGTGTGTTACGAATATGCGGGGTGTTTGTTAATTCCCGCCCCCGCTTTCAATTTTTAGCCGGTAAAGTAATTGCGGTATTCCAGGAATAACTTTGCTCACACGTTGATTGCGAGGTGAAATAAATTTTCATACCCGCGGAGGTCTAACGCGATTATTATTCTTCAAATTGCGGCAAGTCGTTGCGGCTTGTACGTCTCTCTCTTATTCGTACGCGTCTCCCCGGGGAATCTGAGGGAGGGGTGGGAATGGCTATGTACGTGCGTATAGACAAAACGGATTATGAAATCTGGGCGTGCTTCGTCCGTCGACTAGTGTAACTGAATTACGAGGGTTGCTTCGTTTACCTTCGACAGGGGAGAAAGTCATAACTCCGCTATCCTCTACTACACACTCTCTGCAGCGTCTGTATAATTAGGTGTACACTGCGCGCGAAATTCGATCTCGCAGCCTCAGAAATTTTTATCTTTTCGTCGTTTTGCGGATTGTATACATCTCAAAGGTGCAAAAAATCTATCGTCATGTGCAGGCTACGTATACGTACACATACACATGTATAAGAAAAAATCTGTGGAGAAAATTCGTTGAAAACATTTATTTACCTGCGTAAATAATAAAACATGTTTAGCGTTATAATGGATCGTGATCGAACTCTCAAATGCATATCGGTTATGCGACTAAGGTATTTTCAATATTCCAAGGAAGAAACTGTACGCTTTGAAATTAGATGAAAATACCGAAAGTATAACGGAACTGTGTAATATTACGTTATCAGACATCCTGTAAAATTTTAATTATTTCTTCGTCGCTTTTTCTGTTGAAATAAATTTTGTATTGTATACCTTTATAGACGTATCGGTTTCACTTGACGCCGTTATGCCATGTATTTCAATTAGTTGTTTTCTGCTCGAAATTATTGGAACGAGTGTATATTTGGGAAGATACGCTGCTGCGACGCTATTGTTTGATTAAAAATCAAGTCGGGGGATCAGAGACGCTTTCAATGACGATGGAAAGGAGAAATCCGTGGTACCTTGTACAACGTCACGGTGAATTTCTGCTCTTTAAAACCGCACGCACGCCGCGAGACGAGACGCGTTGCTAAAAAGGCAAACACTAACAAATTAGTGTTCCGTCAATCGAGGAACGTTCAGCCGTCGGAGGGCGAGGAGAACCGTTTAGCGCTCGTTTGTTCGTTTCCGGAATGCATTTTTCACTGACAATGAGCTTCAAGTCCGCGTTAATGTTCTCCTCGTTCTTTCTTCTATACTTTGTACGTATATTGCAATGGTGATAATGTTTGCGGTAGGTCAGTGGCTGCGGCGTGTAACGGATATGCGGAAGTACGTTTTGAAAAGCTGTAAGCTCTTGAAGGAAAATTTGTCTACGTTATTACAGTTTTTTTCAATGCAGAAATTTGTGCCACCGTTTTAAAATTGTCAGAGCTTATACTTCGAACTCTGTAGTAAATAACGACCGACTCGACGGCTGCAGCTTCGTCTATCATTTTCATCGCCATTCGTCGGTTGCTCATCTCGCGGAATGAGGGAAACAAAGGTCTCGACTCGTGTGTGCGATCAAGTAAATGTACCAGACCGTAGCTAAATTATTTTACATTTTCACGAATTTTGCAGTTCGAGAGAAACTGCGGGTGGGTGTACAATACACGTGTGTATTAGGGTGGTTCTTGTTTCGATCATGTCGGAATTTTTTTGCGTTCACCCCCCCAAAAGTAATCAACATATTTAGAAACAAGTCTGGTTCAATCCCCGAATTTTTCCGATAACTATAACACGCTCCACTAAGCAGTCGAATTTTTACATGGAAAAATGGATGCATTTGTAAATTTTTCAAGAAAACTTTTAATTAAACACTTTAAAACCATGTATTTAAAAAAAATTTTCTCACTCTATTCTGTAGGAAATTTAATTCTCTACAAAAAAGATCTATTGTAAAATTATCGTAAATCTAATATTGATTCCGTTATCAGCTAAGAACTGTCTTCCTTTTTTCTCTAATAACGTGATAAATATTAGATTTACGATGATTTTACAAGAGATCTTTTTTGTAGCGAATTAAATTTCCTACAAAATAGCCGGAGGAGATTTTTTTATGATAATACAGTTTTAAAATAATAAACAGTTTTCTTTGAAAAATTTCAAATGCACTCATTTTCCCATATATTCCCAAATTCGACTGATTGGCGGGGCGTGTTAGAGTTAAATACACCCTTAATATACGTATATATCTACAATGTACACCCAACGTTGAATCGATATTCCCTCTTTCCTCCAATGTAGCTGGTCGCTGGATATACTTGTGCGTATTTTACCACCGTAGAATGATTATAACGCAATAATTTTAACTACCCATTCGACGTATGTTCGTGAGAAATGTATATGACGACTGAATCCGCGATTGTACTGCAGGAAATGGCGGTATGTATAATACTGGTAACGTGGTGGAATTTTTCATTTCTCCAGAGCCAGCAATTTAGCGAGGCATTAAAATATCGTTTATGCAAAAATCGAATATCGGTTTTAAGTTTAATGGGTGCAAGAACGATATTTCCCCAACGTTGTCCGACGTGCCATACTTCCTGCTGCAGCTTTTCTGTTCTGTCTACATCACAAATTGTCCTTCAGCAATTGCAACGCTCCTGCGGTGATGTTGCAATTTCACAGTTGCGTAATGTAAGGCAAGCTGAAACTAATACGCCAATGGCAGACTACAACGAGTTGTTCATTATATTTTCCAACAATCACTTCGAAGCATGCGCGTTATTTTTGTGTTAAATATTCACGGATAGCTGATTTTTCATTACACGTATACGGTCGCAAATAACTTCATCCCAGTACCGAGGGTGAGATATAAAAAGCAAAAAATGTTAAGCGATACTCCGCAGTGATCCGTGAGTACGAATAGACCGGGGGGTTGATAGCCGCACTGCACCTTAACACCATCGCGGCAGAGAACCGAGCCACTCAAATTGCTGTTTGCTCCTTTTAGTGGGGATTGAGGCGCGCGCGTGAAGCTTGTAGGCAAACATTTAATTTCTGTTCTCTTCTCCTCTCCTCTGCGGCAGCCTAGCCCAGTCTCGGGGTGGCCGGATGTGAAGAGAGGACGCGGGTTTCTCGTGGGAAATTCGCCAAAGGGCCCCCGGACGGAGCCAAGAAAGGTTAAAGGAGACGGATGACGTTCCGGGATAATTATCGCTTGTCCGCACGTCACTCCACTCTGAGAAGAGTCTCTACTCCTCTTCCTTCTCTTCTCCGCTTTTCATCGCATCCGTGGCGCCGGTTCGCAAATCGCGAGACGTGGTATAATAGTCTTGTCTCTCGTGAAGCGGCGGGTTCGCGCTGCATAATCATATCGTCGAGAGTGCAAGAAATAAGAAATTCTGATCATTTTTGGTCATTTTCCAGGAGATGTTTCAAACGTTGCTGAAGCTTCTGTGCATTAAATTATTCGTTTTCCAAAAATTTGTTAAGTTGAAACACAAAATGTGCAATGAACTTTAGCCGATAATTTTGAATAACCCGCAAAGCGCATCAATTTTCCATAATTTAATTGTCATATTTACTACACATGTAATACATTGTATAAAATCTATATGCACGTACACGATAAGAAATCTCGACGATTATCCCCTACGAATGAATATTAAAAATTTGGCAGTGTTTTGTTTTTTAGCTCTCAACTTTTCTACGCTTACTTTTATTAACTTCTTTTTCGATATCGCACGCTTATATGTGTGGTACATATTGTATACATATGATATTAATATAGAACATACTCATGTAAAAATACGCACGTAAACTCTTGACTTATCGTCTACTGTCCAACCACGACTTATCGACCCTTCCTGATATTTTATTAACAGACCAGAAACTCGTAGGTATACGTACATTATTTACTCGTATAATATGTAATTTACTTCCGTACTCGCTCAAAGATATACGCAAATATACTTGCTGGGAATATCGAGAAAAATTTTTGCTAAATGAAAGATAAATTGGGCACGAGGAGTTGGCGACACCAAAAACTCTAAATTCTCTGCGAGCGTTGCGAGTATGTCGATTAATTACGTATAATTTGTAGGCGTGGAAACTTGGAGGGCGTGTTGCAAAACGTCTGCGATATGCCTGGCATTATGCGAGCTTTACCCCTAAATCTGATCCGTCTTATTCAGAAGCACTAAATTCTTGGCTTTATTTAGGTACATAAATTTGTGTATTCAAACCCCCGCAGTCGTTCAAATAACGCATGCCAAAATCACAAGGGGTTTAATTATACGTATATGGACATTCGGGCTGGTGATCCTCACCCGGCAATAAGTCAGGCTGCTGGCTTACGATGATGCAAGGGTGGCCAAATTATTGATGACCGAATTTAGGGCAACCGCGTAACGGTGCAGATAACTATTCTTGACTCGACCGCATATCTACGGATTCAGCCGTCTTCCGATCCTGCGGGGAAATCTCAAAGGATCACCGACCGCGTCCAAATGCCTGCAACCTTCTCCTCCTTCTCTACGAACCGTTTCCCTGCTTTCTGTGCAGCGCACTTTTACCAAACGTACATGAAAATTTAATCTAAAAGAGAATTGGCCTCGACGTTTCCGTGTCTTTGGATTATCTAACAAAATTCCTAAGACACGCGATGAATTCTCGCAACGAGAAATCATCTCTCATGATGGGGACTGGTAGTTTGAAAATGATAATGGTGACATTGAGATCTATTCTTAAGTGTATATTTCCCCTGTGATGCTTTTAGTTTTTGCTCATTGTGCGTTCGAAAGGAAGTTTGAAATAGCTGAGAAAACATTCGTGGCATATTCTTCTACACACAATCAGATACAGCACGTGATTAAGTTCGATCTCAGGCGTGATTGGTATCCGCAACAATTTGCTGGATAAATCGGTCACAAATGTTCGATAAACGTGTTGCAGAAGAGAGAAAGGGTGGAAAAATGAGTGAAAACAACGGTAATCCATCACCCAGTTACAGCTACTAACAAGGCTAACAGCCAATCAATCCCTCGACTGATCAATCACAAAAGCTTATATATATGTATATATATATATATATATATATATATATATATATATATATATATATACACACAGGCTAATAGACGCCCCTGAAATTGAGTTGATGCATTATTAAGGCGGAATGTTTTACTTGATTAATGCTCGTCTGATCGGTCGTTAGAAATAGGATAAAACCTGATAATCGTTCAGCTTTGCGAGATCGCAATTGAGATTGAGCGAAGACTTTTGCAGCTGAGTTATGTACCGGAAAACCTTTTTCCGTGGTTATCCGTCCTTTAATCGACGACGCAAGTTATGGAAATAGGATTTTATACGAGATAGGTACCGTTACTTACTCGAATTAGACAAAAGCTAATATCGGATTTTTGGAGAAGTAAAAATATCCCAAATCCAATGCCGAATATTCGTGTCACGGTCATAGAATTTTTTTTGGGATTGACTTTGAGGAAATATTTGTAAAAAAATTGAATTAATTTCCGAGGTTACTGATCAGACGAATGAAAATTACATTACAAGCTAAGGCTGTAAACAATACCAGCGAAATAAAATTGTTGTAAAGATAATTCGGTTGAAATCCTTCCGTCAGGAAGAGCTAAAATCGTTCGAGATTTTAATGTTGAAACTTGAAAAAATATTTCATTGACGAAAGACTGGCACCGCCTTTAAACTTCCAAGCTGGGATGTATAAGTGCAGGCTTAAAGGATTTTCGTTTATATCTATTAAAACTTGAACCTGGTTTATAGGGTGAGGCCGCAGAATCATCCATCCACCTGAAGAATCTTTGAGCCTGTTTTCCAGCCTCGCCCCACGCCTCTGGTATTGCTCTTCGGATTTCATATTTCAGAACCTCATAGTCTTTATATCCGGAGTTATTGAGTGGTGTTAAATTTTCCCTCTTCTTAGTGTTCTAATCGATACCTTGCCGTTTTTGAACGGGTGTGGAAAACTTTTCTACCTCGTTTTTCCCTCCCGTATGTGCCCGGCACCCCAAGGGTATAAATATTTATCCCATGAACACCTTAGACCTTTATATGTATAGGTACAAACACCCTCGAACAAGCCGTATAACGTACAGTCTGACAAAACTGAAAGTTGCGCAAGTATTACGACGTTTTTTTTATGTTCAATAAAAACGGATATTTCTAGTGTTTATTGTACACACGTTGGGGTATAATTTCCCTTATATTTTAACATTTTTGAAACCCGTATCTCACCCCGATATACATGCATAGTTTCGGTCTAATGGTATATATCAACTTTTTTATTGTCTTTTTTTTCTCGAACACGCAAAGTGTTTCGGAACGTAACTGAAATCTTGTTTATCATTATTTTCGACTTGTTTTTATCAGCGGTGTACACGCCGGCCGCTCCGTTTCTTGCCGCTTCACAAACCCCTTAAACGTTTGTGTTGTACGTACCTAACACATCAGCCGTTTTCACATCACGTACCATACGAGCGGTACTTTTAACACGATAGAGAAAACCTTTTACGCTTGGTGAAAAGAAAGTTTCTTGGATATTTAAAATATTCATCACTTACAGCCCTGCTGGTCTCTCCCTGCCTCTCGTCGATCTCTATGTACGCAAATCGATCATTCGTGCAGGTACGTAGGTACTCGGTTTTCGGAGACGACCTCCTAGACCGTGGCTACACATGTGACGCGTGCGCCGTCAGGTCCCCTTGCCTTTGGGATGAATACACGCCCATGTAGAGACGCACACCAGACCACACCAACAGAGAGCGAAACATCTTCGGGTGACTTTGATGTTGCTTCGTATAAGTCACCGAGTTGGCAACCATATTTAACTTTGAGGGTAGCTTGGTGTCCTGATGAGGGTGGTGGCTCGGTAGATCCGCGGCCGGTAGAACTCGTCGTACAACCTATACCTTCCCGCAGGTTCGTTGGAATTATTGATTGGATTTACTCTGTGAATCTTGTGATTTACCGCAGGCGAAGGATTTCAGGATTTCCGGATTATATTACAGAAGAGCCCAAGATTTATGACGTGGATTTATGCAGTTGGATATTATACGTGGCCGCGGGCAGGCCAGTGGACAACGACGATGTATCCTGTAGTGCGTATTTCGTTGGGTCATCTTATTACTCTCCGTTTGATTTCATTCGTTTATTTACTCATGTTATCTATACTTCCGTTTGGATTGACGTTTGTTAGCTAGTCCCACTGACGTATCGTCGTAAATAAAGATACACACTCATCTGGAATCATGGATTTCCATTTTATCTTATAAAAACAATGTAGATACGAAAACTGGATTCACCGTTTCAGATTACCCTCGTCTTTGTGTAACAATACGCAGTGAATTTCAGGCACTTTACTCTTGAACAAGGTTCGAATTACAGCGAACTGTCTTTCGCGTACTGTAAGTAGAAACTGAATCTAATAAGTCGTCCTGCAATTTTCTCCCGTCTCACAACACTCTGCTCAATCTATCAAATTTCCTGCTTAAAAGGATCTGCGTATACATTCATAAAATTTACGCGTGCGTAGGTATGCGATGACAACCTACGCAGTCATTCGGAGTTTTGGTCAAAGTTGAAGTAGGTCGATATCCGTTCAGCAAAATGGTCATGCTTTGACTTGCGTCGATGCCAGTTTGAAATTACGGGCTCTACGTGGTAATGAATATTTGAAATTCGTAAGATCTCGTGCTTATGAATACGTTTGAGACTCGTTAGGGGGGAAGGAAGGTTTTGCGGCAGCGTTATCGATGTTGAAAAGAGGTAGAGAGATGAGGATTCGAGCTGACTTTGGCAATCTTGTCAAGCAGAACAAATCTCGGGAACGTAAATTCAACACATCTAAGTTCTAACTTTCGGTAAGTGAAACAGGGATTGTGTGATTCGGCGTTACGAACGTGACCTTAGATCTTCCGATGGAACGTTGGGACGTTTTCAGAGACGAAGCTGAGCGTAGAACACAGTGAGCTTAACTCTTCGGTTTAAGGATTATGGGAAAGCCACTACGTGGCTGAAGAAGCCTTGCTAAATCCCCGATTACACGCCGTCTCTTTGTCTCTCAAGGTATTTCGAATTTTGGATTTAATTTCACAAGTTTCTCCCCCAAATATCTTAATTCATTCCAGCATTCAGTTTGAACGAATTAATCCTAAGAACATAGGAAACCCAGCACTGCCTCGACAGAGACGAAAACGACGATCGGAGCTCGACGAATGACTTATATTAGCACAAGGTCTGTTATTGTACAATAATAATAAACAAATTATATATCCGCAATGTAAATTTATGGTCGGGTAGATGCCAGTCATACATTGCTTCGACTAAAAGGTTCTCTGACAAGGTCCTAATTCCTCGCAAGGGTTCCGGCTAAGTGATTCGGTTATGTCTAATTTAGGAGCGCTCGGAATTTCGGGTAATTTGGATAACCGTGGGTGTTGGGGTATAAGTAAGGGTATACACGGCCCTGGTGGAGGGTGAAGTTAATGAGAGGTAGCGAGGCAACAAATTAGATGAAAACCGTTTTGCAATTTTGTAAAAGACGACACAATATCTTTCGGTCTATATAATCAAATTTCTAATAACGTCGACATTTTCCTCAAACCCAAATTGAACTGTCCCCGCAGCCGCTATACGCTATATACGAAAGTGTCGATTCCCGTCTTTTTAGCCTGCACGCTCGAAAATTTGAATTTTAAAGTGGACCACTCCTCCCTCCCTTCCTCCTCCACCGTCTTCCCAATTTCTTCCCCGACGTATAATACGGAATACAACGTACATGTCTGCAGTGTTGAGCGAGATATATGATAACCCATCAGGGGTTACGTACAATGCCACACCTGCAATGTATAATGTAACACCGAAACAGGTGAATTGGACTCGGGGTAGTTTGTAAAGGGTAAATTTGGTGTATTCGATGCGGAAGTGAATTAAGACTCCCCTCTTACGTGTTTCGTTCAATTTCTGTTTCAGGTAAGTGAATCCCACTGTTATGGTGCGGGAGAGGCGGGCATCTGCCCGAGCATGGAAAAGATCACGCGAGAAAAGAATCGTAAGGGGGTGTAGATGAAAGCGGAGGTATATTTAGAGGTGAGAATTGAAACGGCCACTGTGTAACGTGGTAGCTCCGCTTCTATGGAATTCCATGCTGAAAGGTAATTCCCTCGCTATACCTATAGGTACATGTTCATGGTGAATTATATTTTCGATACGCCGCGAGAAGAAATATCGAGAAAGATGAGAGCCTGCAGCGATTCGTCTGGTAGCGGAAGTCCTGGCAGGGAATTCTTTCAAGGGAAGACCTTTCGAGGTGAACTCGTTGCCTGCAATCAGGGCCGGAAGTAGTTTTCACGCCGCATCGCAATCGCAGTGGTATACACTTCCGGCAAAAGTAGAAGAATGTCAGTCCCGTGTAAAAAGCTCCTCTCGCTCGGTTCACGGTTCGACTCTCGATAAGTCAAACGACACCTTGTAGGTACTCCTCTCGTTGCGAGGTGGTAGCCCTCGCAGTTGTAGGATGCATGTAAACATATTAACCGACGCGTGTCTTTATATATATAAATATATATACATACAAATATATATATATGTATGTATGCATATGCGTACCTGCATAGGTATACGTATGTTTATATCGCGCCGGGAATCCGGAGGATAAGTTATTCGCTTGCAGGGTGGGTACTAAAGTGTTGTCGCATACTCGCATCCGAAGACCTGAGAGTTTTCAAGCTGTGTGTTATATAGCCGTGAATATCACGGGGATATGAATCGAGTGAGTGGAAGAAAAATCCGCACTGACTCGCTTTGCTGTACGCTCTCGAACGAGCAAAGCCAGCTTCGAAAATAATCCTATCGTAGTTTGAAACGGATGAAAATCCGCTGCAGGTTCATCCATATCCCCCGATGCTGCATGCATTGATTTCCGGCAAACAGAGAATCGCTCAGAGCTGAGCGCCTTTCACGCTGCGAGGATGCTTTCAGACCGCGGATATATATATATATTATATATATACATAGTCATTCCGCTTGCGGGCTTTCTTCCAAATTGACGTCTCGTCGTCTTGACGATGACAAGTCGTATATAGGACATATATATCGTATATATACACATAATCCAGGTAGGTACTCCCGTATTAGGACACATCGCCGTCGGCTTTTCGTTATGTATTTTTAAAATGTTTTTTTTATTAATGATATTTACTCATAATTGATTATTTTCATACGCGTGTATGTAGGGTGGCCGTTAAAACAAAAAAAAGAATATGCTCTCCAAGTTGAAAAATCTTAAGTTAACCTTGAAAAAAGAAGATCCTCAAAGTTAAAGGATGCCCGCAGATTTGTTTTTTTAATTTTGCCTTCTCTTTCCTTATAAAATAAGATTTCTTTGTTTTCTGACCTTGATCTTTTTGAATTTTATAACGATTTAAACAAAAAATCAAGTGGTAGACTAATAAATTTGGGATTAAAAATACTTTTGAATCAATTTTTTTCAATTTTTCATGATGAAATAAGCATTGAAAGGATCTTCTTTTTGCAAGTTAAACTTCTTAAGATTTTTCAATTTGGAGTACAAACTTTATTTTTCTACGGCTACCCCAATGTATATTGTATAATGTATTGGTGCTCTCCTCTGTAGCTCGGTTCTAAAAATTTACTCACGCGAGCTGTCAGGTACTCTTTACTTTTCTCTTGACCCATACTAACAGTACCGCTCACTCAGTTTGCTTCGTGCAAACACGTGTCTTCCGGTGCTTTACACAAAATTTTCACTCTCGTTGCAATTTCCTACCGTTAACTCATTATCTTGTATTTCACAAGCTTAGGCATTCAAACAACCGAACATTTTCTCAACCGCTTTACCTTCCATTTTGCAGTCGTTTAAAATACTTGCTGAATAAGAGGACTGTGCTGAATTTAAAAATTGCAATCAGCAGTTCCGCAATGGATTCAACTGTTTTGGCTTCCATTGTGATTAAAAATAATAATTATATATTCAACGACTCTTTAAAATTAATTGGATTTTACTGTAATAAGCACCGTTTACGTCTGGTAATCTACATAACAATCTGATCGAAGCTGTGTATATAATTCTCAATCAGACTACCTGTACTCGCTTTAAAAATATAGATCTTACACGTACGGTGAGAACGAATTACAGTGACACGGGGATGCCTCTACGAGAGATTTTTCGTGGACATGGTAGACGTTCCTGTAGCTTGTGGTAAACGCGCTTGGATAAGGTGATACAGCTGATACAGCTGATATATACTGGCAGTAAAACTGCCGCGAATATTGGCCTCAACGTCGTCGTGTGTCAAGCTGCTAACTTAGATTCACGATAACTGCGGTAGGTGCGAACAACTATGTGCGGTTTTCGGCACGTAAGCGTAATCCCTTTTTTTTATGTCTCACCGGTTCCTTCGCGTCTTATTATTTAAATGGTTAATTTATATCCGCACCTTATTCTTTCGATTAGCCTTTCACCTCCGTTCGTTCTTTTTCCTCTTGTTATGTCGTGCAGCGTGTAAATGGAGGAAAAATAAATAAAGGCCTTGACAAACGGGTAAGCGAACTTTAGCGAAACTTGATTCAACGAGCTTATCGTATCGCCGACACGGATCGCAAATCTCAGTCTTGGGACGTTCGTGTCGTTCGTTGATCTCCATCACGGAAAACGTGCGAAACGTGCGGCACGATACTTACTCCGTATGTACACGGCAGTAACGAGTGAATAGAAAATTTTCATCGCGCCGTAATTGG
This sequence comes from Neodiprion virginianus, assembly GCF_021901495.1. Classification (NCBI taxonomy): domain Eukaryota; kingdom Metazoa; phylum Arthropoda; class Insecta; order Hymenoptera; family Diprionidae; genus Neodiprion; species Neodiprion virginianus. The sequence goes on along the minus strand of NC_060879.1, from coordinate 29,771,242 downwards.
TTCGGATAACTACTCGTTACGACGGTGTCGTTTTACATCGCAACCTCAGCGAAACTTGAACACGCTGCGAGGAATTATTTGTTTCGCCTATACCCATGTGTTACATTGTTAAATTGTTTCATCGTACGTATAATACTTCTTCGATGTCGTTGAAAGAAGTTTCCTCGCAAGCAGAATGATTTTTCGTGTGCTTCATTTCGTTTTCATCGTTATTATACGTACACCTAACTTTTAGCTAAATAACTTGCTGACGTGCGAGAAATAACCGCAGAATAGGAACGAGGCGAAAGGGGAAAAGGAATAAAGAAACGCTATAGGATATCGTGGAATTGGAAATGGCAAAAGTTAAAGTAGCCCCGTATATAGAAGGTAATCAGAATTTAATTCAGAGTGAATACAGGAAGCGCGAGACTTACGAGGCCGTTTATCACGGCCGGAGTGCAGGTGGTGGAGGTAACCCGAACATTGGTTACTTAATTTTCCATTATAACTTTGGTAACGGGTAGTAGCAGGCGTTCGAGACAGGCGGTCGGGGCCCGGTACAGACGAGTGTCAGCCTCGTCAATGGCGTCACCCATTATGCGTTTTAATTGCATCTATTAACGGTCCCATTGTCTTAACGATGTTCATGTTACGCACCGCCAAGCCTGCGGGGGTGCCGGCCAAGTGTATAAGATGCTCATGCGCAATGAAGAAGATCAGCTGCTGCTGGATCAAATCTATGCCCGCGGACAAAGAGATTCATGTGCGTTATTCTGCAGGGGATCGGATTGTCGGTTCCAATGTTACGTACCAACGTCTTCGCGTGCGCGATATTTGTATGAAATACCCATAAATTACAGAGCGCTCGGAGTCTCTCGAGATATATGCGATGCGAGTGAGCGTCATTTGTTTAAATGCATCATGGCTTCTTGGCGGGAGTCGGGTACGAATACTTCGCGCCTTTGTTCCGACGGATTAAACATCTCACAAGCGAAGATGAATTTCTTGGAGAGAAATTTCTGCAAGGGGGTTTCCTCGCCTGTCTCCCTCTCTCTCTCTGTCTCTCTCTCTGTCTCTCTCTCTGCTATCTCTTTGTATAGCTTCACTCCGAGAGCTGATGCCGCTGCTTCTGCCGAGGATTCTCCGAACCTGTGAGCTTGCGTCAAGATATTTGTGGAAGATTCTGCAGATATTATGGATGGTATATATATGCCTCTGGTCGTTGGTGTATGTTTCTCTGCCTTAGCGAGCATCTTTGCGTCTAGAATGCATACTTACTTAAACTTGCACCTCTGTTTTACCGATATACATAATACGTACACACTATACTTATGTAAGGTGTATAACGTGTATAACACTTTGTTCGAGATATCACGATTAATTGCGTTGCTTCACTTTTCTTGGGATAAAAGTTTATGCATGAGTAGCGCGCCACAGCACTCATGAATACAAATCGAGTTTTCCCTCCCCTCCCCTTAGCCCCGTTACCTTCAAGGAGCAGGTATCAAATATGATCAAACATGCCACGAAACGTGATTGATTGTGAATCTATCAGGGTGCATGCGAATGTGTAATTTGAAAGTATTATGACGCCTATTCTTTGCATGTTTTACTTTCCACATTATATACACGGACCGAAGAATGAGTAGTTGAATATAGATTGCGTGTGACGGGAGGATGCCATTTTACTCTGTGAATTGCGAAAAATTGTGCTCGTTTCTGAAGACTTTGTCAAACTGCAATTTTCGCCACCAGTCACGAAGTAAATGTAATTGCCGCAATTGCCCTAATTTTCTTACAGTGAAATCGTTAATCGTCACGTCTGCACGTTACCTATAACCGGCAGACGGTGAAATAACTTTGGCAATTCATTTTCGGTAGAAGAGAAACGATTAGATAATTGACTAGCCCTTGTTACTCGAGTGTTGAATGGCCATTGATTCAATTTCCGGCATCATATATACTATATCGTACCTAGGAGACTTTGCGTGATTCGGATAGATTCTCTTGCTATGAAAGCAATTACACTTGATTCAGAGGCGAAGTTGGTGAATAGAGCGAGGGTGAAGATTGTCATACAACCTGTGACAGGGCTAGAGACGGCAGCGTTCGCTGTCATGACTACGGTGCGGTCTCTGGCCTTTTAACCCGACACCCGCGCACCCTCGACTTTAGTATTCCGCATAATAGTCGCATTATCTGTATAGAATATAACGCCAAAGTTTTGTTCAGCAAGAACCGCTCCGCAGGGTGAGGCGGGTACTTTCTTATCTTACGCTACTCACGTTTACCGGCACAGAGAAAACGCACGCGCTGAAATGCCGCTACTGCACATTGTAAAATTGCGTGCTGCTAAATTACGTCCAACGTCACAACCGGGGCATGAAGCGAGTCGCGTTAAATCAAAGTCGGGAAAATAATAGGGCGCGAAAGTAGATGATGACTTCTACTACACACGCGTATTCAACAATCGCTAATCACTCGGCAATTTCGCCGCTTTCCACAACCTCGACAAATGAAACCTTTTATTGCTGAAGAGGTCGTTATAGTACAAGAAACTTGCAGAGATGCTTTTGAAACATTCTGCTGTATCAGGAAGGAGTTTTTTTTTCATCTCTCTTCTGAATTTCATTACCCTGAAGAAGTCTACGTGTCTTTTGATAGTGTATGATAAGGTCGTCGAAGTTCAAATCTGCGAAATGTAGCCTCTCAATGAGCACGATGGCAACTTTACTGTAAAATTACAGCGGTAATCATCGAGCAGCGTGTACAATTCTCGTTCTTTGCGCATTATCGTTAATTGCTTACAGATGCGGTGAGACATTTTCGATTATTGAGAGCATTCGTCAGATTTATATCTTTATTAGAGACTTGTAATACGGCTGTTAATAAAACCGAGATTTCTTTATACGGAGAACGCATTCAATTAGATCGTCTCTAACTATGAAAGATGGCATCTATCGTGGGTTCCGATTTTCAGTGGATCAACATAATTTTAGTTATCAGAAATCCGTTACAACGGAATTAGTTCTTGGCAATCTGTATCGTGGAAATTCACGTCATTTTGAAAGTAAATCCATAATTCAATGCTTTCTGAGTTTTGGTCCAGACGTTAGTAAACTTTAATTCATCCGTTACGTGCAGTATGCGAGACGCTGAGTATATGTATAGATGAAGTTTTGTGCCAACTTGTCAAGCAATAAGATTCTCTGGTTTCTGAGGGTGGCTGCGCTGGATTTGGTTCAACATTGTGCGAGTCGAATGGCGGGTTAGGCTTCTCATCCAGCCTTGCTATCGGAGGGAAGTACGTACGTATTCGTGGTTTCAGACCGAGAAACTTTGGCAGTCAGACGTCGTCGATGGCATCTGGTGCCCACTGCAGTTCTCAGAATATTCCACGTCACATGCGGTATATTTGAAGTTAAATACCGAATCAGCCATTCGAGAACGTTATATTTAGAGGATTCGTGTTAACAATTACGGGCTAATTGAAAAGAGCGCGTTGAAATTTAATCAGGCTTACGCCGCGCCGCGGACTTTGCCTTTTGTCGCATCGTCGACGTTCGCACGTTTCCGAAATATCGTTTTCCTTACATTTGCATTTTTAAAAATCCAACGAGAGCCCGGAAAACCATCAATGCAGTGGCCGAGGGAGTGGCGCTGGTACTGAACCAAACATTGGAGATAAATACATTAATGACCGCTTCGTTTAGAGAACAGCGGTATAATTACTTCGGTAATCAAATTTTATTTCGCTCGTTACCAATGTAAAATGCGAAAAAGTTTTACACCCCGCAATTTAATGGCTCAAAAGTCGTGGATATTACTCGGCGGGACGGAAAGTATATTTACGGTATACCTCCGTGTAGAGCGTCTGTAACTTGCAAGCACACGGGGTGAGGTGGGAGGGGTATGTATAATATATCTGTCGACGTGAAAGACGATCTTGTATTGGATGTGGATTTCCTGTAAGCTCCCGGGCATCCTGATCCTCCTCCCCCCTCCCCGCCCATCGTCAAAGAATGTAGGACCCGTTAAGGTCCTGCGGCGCCTTGGATCTTGCAGGCTTCCAGCCGTCTCTAAAGCTTAGAATTTGTCAAGAATGCTGCACCCACCCCCCTCCCCCTCCCGCCCCTCCTACCCGTAGGTAGCGGGACCCTCTTCCTCTCATTGTCAGCCAGTGTGGAGCGAAAGTTTTAAAATGCCCTATCCGACAATTACGATCTCCTCCAAAAGTTACGCCTCATAATTTCTCACGAGCAATTTCAAATATTCCCTACTTAAATTTATAATGATTCACGGACACGGATATACGTATTCCCTGTGTTCTCTATTCTACGCCAGCTTTCCTATTTTATAACGTAATAATGGGATATCTTGAAGTCAGGAAAAGAGATAACTAATCGTATGCTTAAACATCCTTATCGCGACGGACAATGGAATACCGCACTTTCATTAGCCCCGTTTTGTTTCAAAGACTCTTTCAAGTTAACGGCAAACTAACGAGTTGAAAACGGAAACTGAATTCAGTTGGCAAGGGGACTTTTGAACTAAATACCACCGATTTTTCTCGAGTAATATTCAGAAGAATAGACTGTCCCTGTCGATATCTCGCAGTATGGAAAAGCCATTTGATAAACTTTGCGAAATCGTATAGTAATAGCGTAAATGTAACGAGTTTTTGATGGAGAATCGACGTATGGCTGATTCGTGTTTGCTTCGCGAAATTCAACAATAATAATTGCTGAATTCATTAATTCCGTTCGGGTAGCCTTCGTTACTAAATATTTGAATAAAACGGAATACTCCAAGGTACGATAGGTGAACGTGAACAGATCGAAAATAGCAGGGAAGCGATCCAATCAGCCAGGGAGAAAAAGAAAAATGAGAGAGCGCTTGTTACTTCCGGATGGAAGACATTGCTCGAGTGATCTGAAAGTGCACTTTACGGATGTTTCAAGCAGGAAATTACCCTAGATATACGTTGGATCGATAGTGTATTAAGTCATTATAAGCAGTCGTCGTGAAGTTGGTACACGTGTGGAACTCTTTGGTTTCTTTCGATACCATGAAAAGTGCTTCGCATGTAGCGAAATTTTCATAGACGATGCGAAGCGTCCAATTCTCGACTCGCGTTTTCACGAAGAGGTTTTGCCAGGTCCGCTGTATGATTTACCAAATACTTGAGCCGCGTCAGCGAGCACCGTCTCTGCGGAAAGGGTAGCACATAGTTTAACCCGAGAGAACCTATCTCGAAACTTGACGTAACTTCTGATGAACCCGGGCTTAGAACGGTGGAGTGTGACCCTTGTACCTACCCCGGGCGGTTTGCCGCGATTGCTTCTGTTGACTACGAAATTGTTTCACGTTTCTGTGCGGAGGAGCTCAAAGAACAGCCGGCATCCGTCTTTTCTTGATCCGTCGATTCTCCCCAACGATGTGGCGGCGTGTCCCTCAGACCCTGAGACCGCCATTACGCTCCGTGCCGAAGTGTCGGCGGGACTTTCCGTGAATTTACGATCGACTACCTCATTGCTTAAGCAATTTCGAAAACAATTTTCCAACACGAAACGAATCGCCTTGAATACCTATCCGATCCTCGCAGTCGGTCATACCGGTCGATTTCGAATCGTAACAACTCGAAGCCGTCCTTCATGAAATGTGGACGGGTGCACAATTCGATATCACATACCGTGAATCCCCCTTGCGAACTGCGGAAGTGCACAAGTTTCACGTCAGATATGCAGTCAAACACACTCCGTATTTTTACAAACTTCCAAGGCGAATAATCGAGCAGATGGTGAAACCGTTAACGTCCCCGAGAGACCGCGGTCCAACCTTTCGAGAACTTTGATGATTTACTATTTACCCGAAACACTTGCCACTCGCGCCAACGAATACAAATTCAACGTAATTCAACGCGAATGCGGTATATCGTGTGTAAGTAAAACGGATATATACGATAGACGGCACGCGCGTTGCGATACCTAGTTGGGTGAGAAACTTTGCTGCCTGTATTACGCAACGGTCTAAGAATTCTTTGCAACCAGCCATTCGCTCTCCAGATCGCAAGATAAAACGAGACTGCGCAACGTTTCGATTCTTTCTTCTTGAGCGCCGCGCCGTTGTGGCGAAATCTGGGCTGCGTGGGATCGGATATTGTGACCGGAGGTAGACATCGCTTGGAAATTTCTCAATGGTCACACGGGTACCTCTATATTCTCTTTATCGCAGGCAGCGAAAGGCAGCGATGAGATCGGGCAACCCGCGGTGTCTCGATGAGCCCACCCAGAAACTGTCGCCTGCAGTTGACAGCGGTCAGCCTTTTCGGTCCCGATTCGAGCTGCTGCGCAACGGTAGATGACATAGGTCGCGACACGCGGATATACTTATCTCTCTATCACGCTTCCCTGACTTGCTTGCTGCTGTCGATGACATAATTTTTATAGAAATTCTACCAATGCGGGAAGAGGAAATGTTTTCGTCGAGGTGCCCCTCGCGATCGTTCGGATGACAGCTTTTTATTTGGCAAATATCAATCCGCGTGGCGTAAACCTCGTTTTCATTTTTCCGCTAGGAACTATAATATTGGATATTGAAAGGTGTATTTTATCGTATAGTCTTTTCCGTATTCATTCATTGTTTGTACAGTGAAGAAAACAGTCTGAGAAGAAAAGTATCCGTCTTTGAAGAAAATATGAATATTACAAACGTCGTACCGGTATTAGTTTAGGCCTGGAGTTTATTTTGAGCAAATTCACAAACTCGGTGCAAAATTTTACTCAGCTGAGGACTTGATAAAAGTTTGATTCATTAAAACGAACCCCTTTTGAGTTGTAACAAGATTTATGGCCGATCTACTGTCTTCGGAGCGCAAAAGTAATGAAATTCATTACGTCCTGCCGTTCGATATAACTGACAATGAGTCGAGAGAGGCGGTATATTATAGTGGAAAACCTACACGATAGTAGAGAAAGTGAGTAGCATTTATTACTCCGTGGGATTAATTTCAGAGCATTGTGGTCGGGACTTTTTACGGCGTGTATACTTCATTTTGATGTTCTCTACGGAGTCTTTTCTCTGGAATTTTTTTCTCCTTCTCTCATTTTGTGGCTCGTGATATGGCCAGTAACCCGATTCTACTGCGCTTTTCTTCCGCTCCTCGGGAAACTTACAAAGCATTGTACACAGCAGCGGATTCACTTCGACTATTGTGCAGCTTACGTACAGCGGGTAACGTGTGTGCAATGTTTTGACAAAAATTACTATATCATCGTTGCGGCGCGAAATGGCCGCGAGTATAATACTCGAGGCGAGGCGATTCGGTGACCAAGTAAAATCACTACGTCTACAAAAGACCGGGGCCATTCTGATCCTTGGATTAGTTCGAAGTAAACTTTATACTCTATCAAAACTCGATTTATAGATCATATCCGGTTATATATACCATCACCGTGTAATAATTCTGCCGTTACTTTCTTAAAGGCAACAAAATATGGAAGATGTATGGTTTTCTGATTCGGAGAGCTGTACTTTGCACCCTTGAGGGGGGTCGTGATCAATTCTGTTTTGTTATGTACCCGTAAAAAATATACCCTTCCGATTTGTCGCTGGATAAAACGAGGCTCAGATCTGGTGGAACGGATATTCGTCTTACTATTTTCGCCGGACAAGAGTGGAAACGGCGAATTCAACTTTCAGCGTGTCTACACGGCTTGCAATTTCGTCTGTTGCGCGGAGACGTCAGCGGCGTGAAAACTGGAACGAGTTTTGTCTATTTTCACGACCCGAGGTCAGCACATTGCAGGTGTAGTTATATTTTTATGTCCTCTTGTTGTGCATCACGTTCATGTTCATTCTCCTGTTTCTCTCGCAATATTTTTCCAACGTTCAAGCATTCCGCTCGACTTGACGTTCACTCAAACGAAGATAGTCTCGTTTTATACGTAAAATTCCATTCCATTTTCCGTACGCCTCGCCTCCTCTCGCGCTCTGCGCAGACAAGCTGCATGATGCGATTGATGTCGAACAATCGTGATAAACAATCGGATGTAATTCGGTGCGGTGAATTAATTTGATAATAAATTCCATGGGAATTCAATACGGCGATTATAGGTATTACGGCCCTCTATTTCAACGTCTTGAGTTTTATAGTTACGTCGTGTCCGAAGCACGTATTATATATTACTTGCAGAGTTAATGAGAGTTTGATCCCTCTTTCTTCACATCTATTCTTTCCCTCGAGTATATTTCGGATTAATAAAGTTTTCCCTGCACGTTCTCTCGCCTCTTCAATGAAATAGCTTGTTTACCGTTGCGATGACTCTAAAATGGCAATAAGTAATTAAAGAAATTTATGGACTGAAACTTTCCGGAGCCTCAACACTTATCGCTCTCTCTCCATTTCTCTCTGCAGGGTACTTAGAATTGAACGGCTTCTTGTTTCTTCGAAAGCAATTACATTACGTGATGCTAGAAGTTTGAATGAAGCGGACTGAGGTGGCTTCAACTTTATAAGACACAAGTTGAGCCGAGGGGCTAAGTGTCACGCTTGAACGTGTCACTCAGCAATGAACGCGAGCGCTCAATGTGACCTAAAACTTATACCTCGTACCTCTTTACCCTCCGTATATATATATGTGTGTGTGTATATATGTATACATAATATATATACCGTATACATACATAGGTGTTCTCGCCGGACAGTGTCCAAACATTAGTCTGGACCACTGAACGTGAACTTGAGATTTATCGATCATTGTGAAGATTGACATATCTAACACGATTTGTATCACTTGCGATCCGAGGCTCAAGTTCAACGCCATGGGATATCATCTGCGGGGTATAAGGGAACGGGAGTGAAAAACAAACATGAACGACCACTCGACAGGAGGTGGACAGAGACGGCGTGCATGAGGGGTACAGTCGGCGTGGTTGGCCCATAAATCAAAAAGAATTCCAAATATGTCGGGACCAAAAGGCGAGAAGCCATTAGAGTCACGTGATGCAACATAAATTTGCATTCGTTTAAAGGTAAAAGCCCGAAACCCGAGCCTTTTCCTCATAAGTCACAATCAAAAACGACTGAAACGTGCGAAATGCCAGTGCCGTGCCAAAGTGGTGCCTTCAAGACCGTTATTTGCACGCTTAGCGCATAAAACGAGCGTTAGCGGATATACTCGCAGGCGTATAAACCCCTGCTCTGTTCTGTTATTTCAACTTCTTTTTCACTTCCACAATTAGTTTACTTTTGGATCGATTCTCCTCTCGCCTGCGGGGCGGCACTTAATGTAATCCGTTCCCGACCGTTACACCGCCTCCGCGATAAGATTTGATTGATCTGTTTATTATTACAATATAATCAGCGTGAAGCTGTGTCACGGTTTTCGGGGTGAAAGAATAAATCAAACGTCGTTGAAGAACCGCCACGCGTAGGAGTGTAGGAGAAGAATTTTCCCCCTCGTTTTCTCTTTCTCTTTCTCTTTACCTTTCCCTTTCTTTTTCTCTTCATCTCTCGCTCACTCTCTTTCTCGCTGTCTCTCCGTCTCTCCCCCCTTCGGTGAATATTATTTGATTTCTGCTCCGAATTACGTTCTCTCCTCAGATCTTTCATGCGTAACGAATCGCAAGTGCTGCGGGGGCGTTGCGTGCCAGACGGATAAGGGATTCGTTCTCCACTGACCGGCCAAGGGCCTTTGTTCAAGTTCACCTCTTGCCCTCTGTAGATTGGAATTTATCGTTTAATCAAACGGCGTATAAATGCTTGCAATTAATTACGCGTCGTTAAAGTTTGTTTGAAAAAAGAAAAGATAAACGATTCGAGAACTGCGTTGGATCAATTTTTATTCATACCGTTTGTTCCTTTCCCTAAATTAACGTGTCATTAACACGTATTGGACTTTTGATCGGGGTTCATCGCTTGCCCGTGTTTCTTTCAGCTGTTTTTTTATGTGTATTTTTTTTAACAATCACTTGCCAACTATCCGTGGGTTTATCGACGAAGCGCAGGAGCTGTCATCCTTCTGCAGCAACTTTCGGGGGGGATGTAGCATTCATATATATGCGTATAAACGCTGGGGCGAAGCGTTCAGGGGTTCAGTTCGTGAGTTTTATAACCCCGGGACCATTTGGCTCGGTGCGGAGGATGTGATCGCGCAAGGATCACGGGGTGGTAATGATCCGCAGCCACGAAGCTTATCCCCAGGTGGTGGCAGTCCCGGGAGATCATCTTCGGCGTGGTTATGTTACGTTTGTCCTCGGCAGGCACGTCGAGGCCGCCTTTTATACAATAACACTTGACTCGGCGAGTTACCCTGTTTGTATAAAATATGAACGGAATTGAAATAGATTACGTAAAAAGCGTTTCATCATCCATTATTATTCCTAATCCGTGTTGGGGGTGAAGAGAGAGAGAGATGACTTGTAAATATAATGTTTATATGAGAGAATTTAATATGAGTTTAGGTTAGGGTCAAGTTTCCACGATTAATCACAGAATCCGAAAATCAAGGGAACAATTATTCTTTTCATACATCAATTAAACAAGTTGTCGTGCTTCGTTGATCCTTTGTGAAGGATTTTGTCCTTTCCAGTTTCGTTTACGGAGCACTCCATAGCTTGAACAAGATCGTTTCATCGTTGTTACAATTTGATCTTTGTTTCTTAAAATTCCATTGTTAAATTTTACTGAAAAGATTACCATGATTTATTAGGGTGTTAGAAAAGCGTGTGGATTCTTATTAAACGACGAAATATAATACCGAGGTACCAGATTTTCGCGGTCAAATATCGTTGAGAGAGAATTTAATAAAATGAACTAATTTCCTGTTGATTATTACAGGTAAAACGTTTTCTACGCAATTCTGATAACCGAATACGTCATTTTGAACGATCACTTCGCCTAGATTTTCCAGCTCCTACGAGCAACGGCAATTGTACACACGCGCAGGCAATTTTAGTTGAATTAGAAATGTTCGTAATGATGGATCGTTGCAACATGGTCTCCTTGACGAAGAGAAAATCTTGATATTCAACATCGGGAAACATACGTCTAACGAAATTATTACATATACACATATGTATACATAAGTATACTTGGTGTACTCCGGAATCTTGTTCGCTATCTTCCCAAACCTCAGGAAAGGCATGCTTATGAGATCTCGGAATGAATTCAAAGAGCGCATTCTGAAGTCTGCGGCTTTGAAAAAGCCCTGCGCTCAAAGGTGAAGAGAAAAGCGAGTTGATCCGTGCATTTCGCAAAGACCGCAAGTGCAACGCACGCGGTAATACTCGGGCAACCAGTTCGTCGGATGGTTCGGAGTTCGGGAATGCGTGTGCCTCCGGCGCTCCTTCTGGTGGCTGCTGATAAGCCGAACCGCCCTTTTCGCCTGTCGCGCGAAGGTCCGTGGGAAACATTTCACACAAGAATTTCCGGGATTATAATCGTTTCGCGGACTCAGCGCGACTCGGTTCCACCCCATTTGATAACCTGCAGGACCCAATCCCCCTATCCTCCCTCAGGTTCCTCGGGATAACCGGCCTTTATCTTTATCTCTCTTACAGACGTCGTACCTGTGCATGCATTGAAATTATAATCGTAAAAATGAAACGATGTAATTGCGTGTCACGCACCCCCTTCACCCCCTGTAACCGTACGTGCCATGTATCCACAGGCATACAGATCGAGCTCGGAAAGTATTATTTTGTTGGTTCGTTGGTCCCCTCCGAATACTTCGGGAGAAACCGTTGCTGACCCGGGGATATAACGGCGAGGTTTTTTAATCGGTTATCTCTTCGCCCCTTGGGACGATCGTTTCGTGTCGAAACTTGGCCCCGCCTCGTTCGTTTCGAGTCCGTTCGGTCGTTAGGGACACACGCGTTGTCCGTCCGTCCGTCCGATCGCATCCCACTGTGAATGCCGCCGAGTTGTCCGCCCAGAGATCGAACCCGGCCAATTGTTATTCACCTACCCTCTGACGACAGCCGTGCTCCACGGTTTTCATTTGTTTCCCGCAGCGGTGAAAGGGTTGAAACCCAGGGACTTGCAAAAGAGAAAGATGGAAGCCGGAGAGAGAAAGGGAGAACGGAAACGCCCAAAGTCGGCATTACGACTGCGAATCTGGGCTACGAAATTTCACGGGATTGCTTAGTGATGGTCTGCTTAGGACTGCGTTTGAATTGATTTGCAATATTCGTTTGACCGGGGAAACTCGAACTAAAAGTTACACTGATAAAATAAACGTCACTCGGTACTTTGTAAAGTTACTTATTACCTATGTCGAGTTATCGCCCACCGCGAAAAAATTGAGTAAAAATAAAATAAACCAATGAGGTATCCCCTGAAAGGACTTGCAATATATCTACGGGGATTTCGCGTAAGTTTTTATAAAGCTTCTTCACCAAAAGTGTCTATTCGCTAACTTTCAGTCTGGTTTTTTTTTTATAAGATTAAACGCTTTCGATTTGGAATCGCCTTCTTGACACGTGCCGCAGTTATACACCGATTGAGATTTTTACACCAAGTTCACTGTTTAAATCACACCGTCAATAGCGACTTGGTTTTATCAAAAGTTATTCAAATCTGTTAAGAAACTTGACTAATAGCTAATTTTATTTTCGGGTCCTATGTTTTAAAGTAATAATAAAAACGAGCGGTTGTAGCTGACTTGGAGAAAAATAGTGCTTCTAAAGCTCTGGAATAAGGGTAGAATTTCTAATCGACATTTAAGTGTGACCCTCTCCGAGATAAAAATTCACGGGAAATATATTTTTCAGTGTCCAAGCTCTCGTTAAACCGCAATTGCGGTTACCGCTTTAAAGTGTTCCGAATGTTGAAGAAATATTCAACCGACCACGCGAAGTTAATAATATTTCTACGAAATGTGAATAGCAATGATATATACCTATACGTATTGTTTCCTTACTATTTGCTGAAAACATGCATAATCCAGTCTTCTAGTCCAGGAAATACAACCGTGTTACGTAACCCCGTGTCGCGATGTTATATGAAACGAAATTGAAATTTCGTCGTGCAAACGTCGGTGTGACAGAAGTTATTAAAAGGGAGAAAATAAAAAACCATAAAAAATTAATCGAGTACCTAACCCAAAAATTGTTGGACGAATCCGGTTCCTCCCTATAACCAGGAGTGGCCATCGTCACCCTAAAATGGGGAGGAACGAAGCGCAGAAAGTCCGCAATAATCAATTCGCATACGTCGTTAGCCAAGCTGGAATGCTCGAAAGCTCGGAAACTCGGCATATGTAAACCGTACAGCAGGGACAGCTGCTGTTTTTTCACGTAATTTAAATACCGCGGGAATTGTGTGTACGCCATTATATTCGCACGGATAGTTTGAAAGTCTGGCGTGGAATTAACAGACCGCTGTTGGGTAATGTTGACATAAGTTTGGATACGCGACCGTTACACCTGCACTGCTATAACAGGTCGTTATACCTGCGTATTCGACTATATCTATGTAGGTACCTACTTTGCTACTTCGAACGAACTCTTATACTTTTTCAGTGATGCTAACTCTGCCGCGAAGAGTCGTTAAGCTTTGAATTTGTCCTTTAGCAGCTGCTGTAGATAAATTATTTTCCGTACAGTTTACGTCGTGTATTTATTACCACGAAGAAAGTAAGTATAACGTATGAAAAATGTCATATGTCCTACGTTGTATGCCTTGGTATATATCGTGAAAGTTTCTACGTGGCGAACAATCAGCAACTGCAGGTACTTTCGTTGCGCGTAATGCACTAGAGTGATGCGTTCTCTTGAATAGAATTGTCTCGTTACACTTTGTGGCGAAGGATATAGAAATTCAGGTGGCTAAAGATTGCTAGCAGTTCAGTTGCGACAATTTCCAAAAGGCCTGCGGAACACCGTCTCGGTTTTTTTTTTTTTTTTTTTTTCTTGCGACGAGTGATGATAAATAACCGGAATTACTAACGGCGCTCCAGTCGGGCAATTAAAGCAGCGATAAATTATTCAAGTCAACGCGTGAAAAATCGCGCCGAGTTTGCGATCCATGGTGTGTATGTGTGTGTGTATGGGTTTGTATGGACACATATACATGCTCGTGCCTACCTGGCATCGGCAAAAGGGCAAAGCCCATTCGTTAGTTGGGGGTACCCTATATATATATATACGAAAAGGAGAGAGTGAGAGAGAGAGAGAGAGAGGTATGAGATGGGTACGCGATACCTGCTCCGGGGAAAGCGCCTATAATCAATGTAGAGAAGAAGAGAGAGGAGAAAAAGGATTTATCCCCGCAGTGCTTAGCGCAACTCGGCCGATTCTGCGAAACGATTTTTCAGATCAGGGTTTTCGTTATTATTCTGCATTTCATTCCCCATATCCCGGAACAAATGGTAATCCGAGCAATCAATGCAGCCCGCTTGTTCCGAAAAGAAAATTTATCCATCCGTTTCCTCATGCGTCTGAATTAGCTGCTGTCGCTGAATCGCGCGGGTGTGATTCTCGATGCAATTTTCCGCAGGATGCTTGAACCTACGGTATTACATCCCTTTATTCTCGGTACGAGTTTCCTGATGTTAACGAATCCGGTTTATAATTTGCACTCAGATATAATTGTGCGAAGGAACAGCGTTACCGTGTTTCATCGCGGAAATTCTCGCTCGTCAAATAACCGCCTCGGTGTTTCGATTGTGCGGAAATACGTATACGCGTTTTTTGATTTAATTTTTTTATTTTTGATTATTAACAACGATCACAGTCGACGATTCAATTTCAACTTCAGACGACTGTACGTATTCGGCGGTCGGCGTTAACGGCTCCATCCATCAGAGCGTACCGACCGCCGCAGAATCTCTGCTACATGCGCGACAGTCCGGATCTGATAGGCGAAATAGCGAATTCACCGCTCGCCATTCCAACAACTCACGGCTCGTCAATCCCTCCTATCTAAATCCAAACTCGACCAACGCGTGTACTACGCTCTCCGCGCTGTCGGGAAACAAACCGTGCCTGGGCGTGCAGGACTAACCTGCGTGTATCAATTTGGTGGATTTCACCCCGCCACTGAGGGAATGTCGAAATAATACAACGCGCGCACAAAGGGAACGCCCCGAGAGCGAGCGAGTCGGCTGTGGTGTAAAAAGTCTACGAAATCTTGAGCCCTTGTTAGATCCAGGAAAACACGTCTGCGAAGGCAGAGTGTTCCGCCCACCCTTCCTGGGAAACAACTTTTTAGTCCCGTCGCTGAAGAGTGCGGACACTTCTTGGCTCGTTTCGATGCTTCGCGGTACCAGCTATACGCCTGCAACTGAAGCGAGGATGGGGGTTAAGTTTCGGGAAAAAAATTAGCTGGGGGAACGGAAACTGAGCGTGTACGGTGGGAGGGAGTGTAAATAGTAGGATCTCAATTTCGTTGGGACTGGAGAAATTTTGTTACTTTAAAGTTGGTTAACTGTCGTTTGTTTTTCACGCGTTACAATTTTGTATATCTCGCGGTGAAAGTTTTTACCCCGAGTAAACGTTTTCCGATTCGTTGTTAATTGCTATGATCGCAAGATGAGGAAGGGATGCTGATTACCTGCATAGCTGATGAATTCTTTTATATCGTCGGACAGAATTGAGGGTTTCGCGACTGCAATCAGACGCCAATGGTACTATTTTTCTTTGGTTCCAATTTCGACCCATGCTTTCTGAAATGCCTACGTCAACGTGCACGCGTGAAATTAGATTGTTGCCACTTGTGTCGTTGAATTATAGGAGATTCTTCGTGGATTCAAGGCCCGAAGGCGGTGTGACTCGTGGTTCTCGCGGACAAAAGCCCTTCCCTAGAAATCTCTTAGGTAGGATGAGCCTCAAGAATTTGCCCCGGGATACGCGATACTGTCATGCGATGGCTTCTGGGCTTCCCGAACGATTGTATGGAGCTATTTCTGGGAAAACTGCGAATATAACACGCCAAGGGTCGGTAGAAAGGAAGATGAGAAGAGTACAAGTGATATTGATTGATTGAAACGGAGCGGTCGTCGGAAGCTGATCAAAGTGAACAAAATAACTCGAACTTGAATGGCACGGGATTATTTTGGAAAAAAGCTATCTCTGTACAACGTTCTTATCAATATTGATGGGCCACTTGTCGAGTAGGTAAATTGAAATCGTTAGCGATAGTCAAGCTGCATTAACCATCCGCTTATCTGCTTCACTCGGACTCCCCGTGGCGTTGAGAAGTCAACCGTTTGAAAATCAGAGCTTACGTAGGTATAGCTCCGAGTTCGATAAACGACAGTCAACGGCACTACGTGTATACGTACGATAAATACCTATATGCCAGATAGGTTATACGCGGATTCTCTTCACGTTCCGAAGCTTAGAAACTTGGAGAGTTCACCTCCCTCGCCACCTTCCTCACCTTTTTGAAGTAGAATTGTTGATCATTTACGGTGTACACAATGTTACAACGACGCTGCGAAACGACGAGCGTCTGTCAAGTCTGGTTCTGTAACTAGCTCTCTCGGTGAAAGGGTATGTTAAAAGTAATTACAAGGACCAAAAGATTTTATTCCCAACGACGACGCTTTGACTTTGACTGTGTTATTACCCCGATTCCGAAACGTGAGCGTCTGTGTGGAGTGGCGAATCTTCGCTGGATTATACTTGAAAAGACGAGTCAACCGCGCCGCGAGAAAATTGCACTGGTAAAAAATATTCTTCCGCAGACCATGTTCAGCCTTTTATCAATTCTTCAAAGGAAACCCCTTCCAAGATATACGTATAATACCGGGCACCCCGAAAGGAGGATAAGAACCTACGCGTAGCGTAGCTGCTTTGAATGACCGTTGGTTACTTTTATGGGTAAAAAGAGAACCCTTTCATAGCGATTTAGTGAGCAACAACAAAGGAGATCCCCGTGCGATATGTCTCCGCCTAATTAGATTTTGCTGTCAGCGTTTGTCAAAGCATTGCTCTGTAAGGAATTTTATTTTATCCGAATTTTTTACCGGACAAAGAATTATTTATCGTCGTATTTAACGAAGGGATGCTTAATGGGCGTATCAGAAGCGATCCTAAGGCGAATTCCTTGAAAGACAAAAGCGATTTAAATTAAACTCGGCAATTTCCGACTGGTTTTACGTTTTTGTTCTCTCTCTCTTTCTTTATTCCCGTTTTTATCCATTTTTTTTTACTCCTCCTTATTTTCCCCATTGCAGAGCCTTCGTATAATTCCTTCGTTCCTTCACTCCCCGCAGTCTCATCAATCCCCTTGGTCTTTCATTACGACGAGCTACAATGCCAGAAGTTCCTCCGTTTGCCCATAGAAACCCTGAAAATTGTGCGAATTATCAAATTCTTGGCATCTCGAGGAGAAGAAAAGTTGCTCATGCCACAACAGAGCGCAAACGTAGATGAACTGATAATATTTTAACCGATAAGTTACCACAAGAATGCTTTTTTTTTATTTTTTTAAATAAAATCATCAAATTGATCGGTCAATATTTTTACACGAAATATTGCTTGAAGTGAAAATGCCACTCTACCAGAGAAAAAAAATCTGCCTTTTAAAATACTATTTTTAAAATACGTGTATGATTATACATAAATATGGTTTAAAATAGCTTTTAAATTGAGTAGACGATACCAATTCGATTCCGCTTATAAATTTGCGACGGATGTTGGGTTGTTTTTCTGAAAACATGAAACGTAGGTAAAGCTACAAACTGAAGTATAGCAAGGAGTTTAATTAGATGAAAATTGATTTTGAAAGGGTCCAGACTACAATTAACAGTTCAATAATAACTTGCATAAAATCTACTTTTACAAAAATCTTACACAGACCTGCGCATTAAGTATTTTTTCAGTATTTCCAATGCTGCGCGCGGAGCTTGGTTTTATACATATTGCCGTATCACGGCTTTGAGCGAAAAATGCGCTCACAAAATCGTTTGCGGGACAGCATTGTATCGTTGGCAATAAAAATTCCACGGAAACCTTCCATACAGCAACTACATCCCTTACGGGACTTACGAATTTGTCATTCCCGACGGCCACGGATGCTACATCAATACTCGACTTGGTATATAAGCATTTATAGGGCTTGCACGGCGAGCTTCCGTCGGGCTTCAATGGGTTGAGCTTGATCGTGGCCCGTCTTCTCTCCGCCGACAAATTACATACAACAATGGATTTTGCCTCCCTTGACCCTTGATCCGCCAGTGATAGTAAGCAGACGTCATGTCGTTGTGTCGCTCGTCTGTGGGAAACTTGGGAAATGTTCTACGACACCAGAAGACTATATCTATACTACTCACGAAACTTCAATGGATATAAATCGCAGGGGATTAATTGAATTCATTTGGTATCATTAGATCAAGAAAATGCCGCGTAAGGATTGGTTTCTCATTTTCCAGAGTGTTCAAGGATCTTGGAGATATTTTTCTTTGAATCCTGAAATCCTTGCAAAAATTAAATTTGTTCGTGAATATCTAGTAGTCGCTGAACAAAAAAAAAAAAAATTAGCAAATCGTGAAAAGAAAAATAAAAGGAACACATTTAATAATTCCGATGCTTTCGGTTAGTAGAGTCTTAGAGTTTTTTGAAGTACCTACAGTTGACGATTGAATTCAAACAAGTTATTATCGTAAGCTCGTTGAAGGTTTTTTTTTTTTTTTTTTAAACCTCTTAAAGTCTGCTGAATATGTCAAAGAATGTCATTTGTACAAGACAAATCATGAGAAACGAATACCTTGGTGCTGAGAAAATTGTGATGTTTGATGCGTTAATACTATCGGAAAGTTCTTGAATCACCAGAAACGACGCGCAGAAGAACAATCGAAAAACCTCGTGCCATCCATGAACCGACGGTTCAAGATTGAAACTTGTGCCTAATTATTGCACAACTGACGCCAAGATCAGAGATAATTAATTAATATCGTCATACTTCGCGACAAGCACTACGGCGCGGCGCTGCAGGCGTGGGTGAGTTCAAAAGGAACGATACTATACACGACGCGTCCCTATCATCTGCGACGCCGAGTTAATCACGAAGCACCGGTGCACGTGCGCGTCTGCCGATGACAGTTAGTGTTCATAAACACACGTGTAGCAGTATAGCCAAGGAACGAGAGGAGAACGCGGGTGTGGGGTCGACGATCTGGACCACATCGTTCTCTCCGCGTAGGCTTTGATATTGGCGCCAGATGTCGCCTGAAAATTAGCAGCACCCTGCCAAAGATTTCCCGCGAGTCCCCCTAAATTCTCCGTCAGGGTTCTTCGCATTCGGAACTTGAGCGAGTTCAGCGCTACGTTGGGTACTTCACTCGCAACAATATCGAATAAACCGACCCTCTTTATTTTCCAGGTGTATATATAATTAAAACTTTTGGTACGGCGAATGCGGTAGTTTTCAATTTCAGTTTCAAATTCAATATTATTATCTTGGATTATGATATTATGATGAAAGTATACCAGCCGTTTTGAAACGTCAATATTTAGTATCTCGATTCATTGACAGCTTACAGACGGTAAGCAAGTCTTGAAGCTTGAGTTAATTGGAGAGAACGGTTTCGACAGAAACAGGAATCTTCGAAGCACAGGGTGTGATCCTCGTGCCTGATAACGCAGATTAATATCGGGTGAACATCGGCGTATCGAGTTATTACTTACAAGTAATTAAAAGTTATAACTACGCCTCCCGGTCGAGCGCTCTAATCAAGGTTCAGCCGGGAGTGGAAGTTAGTTCTTGTTGTTAGCCGAACGCACTACAGGCTCCTTCCTCGCTCTCGCCTTAGCTCCTTTGTCAGTCAACGTTCTCTCTGAGACGAGGCGGTGTAGCTGCAGCCCCTTGGTATCCGGTATCCTTTTTCCGGGTAATGTTACCCTTTCATTACCTCTCATAATATCCTTCGCCGACCTATCGTCGATGTGTGTATAGCTCTACTATTTCTTGCAGCGAATGAAAGGAGCTGCAGAGTGTAAAAATGGCCGTAGCTCTTACTACTCCAAGCCATTAGTAGGGGGAGTGCATGCACCCCATTGAACCCGGCTAGTTTATACACTAACCTCGGTTAAAGTTCATGCGAAATAATTTCTCGGCTGAAAAATGGCCGGCGGTAAAGAAACGTTGCATACCTACGTATACCTTTGCACACCGGTATAAATGAATGACTTATCCAAGCGCGTGCTCGGTGTTGCGCGGAAATAAGGCAACACTTCCGGCACATTGACTCGAAATACCATACGCAGCGCGAAGGGTGCGAAACGTCAGGGGGGTACGGTGACCAGGACAGAGAAAAGAGAGGAGAGGAGAGGAGAGGGTAGGATAGGACGTTACGTAGTACGTGCCTTGTTTAACAAAAACTGCCAGCATGGCATGTGGTATGCGCCTATACACTGCAGTCACGTGGCTGTGCACTCACCGGCAGCACGTGACTTTTGGATATCATTCAATTCTCCATTAGTATAACGTTTATGTATATGCGGTGTTCCACCTGCGTTGCGTATTACAGCGGGAATACCCGATTTCCCACAATTCCTTGGTATGATTATTAGGTAGTGAAAATACATTATTTTATCTCTCTCGTATACGAAAATTTTGTATTTTATTTACGGTGAAAAGAAGTGGAAATATTTCTGGATTAAGTCTTTACGGATTTACCAGCTGCGGATTTGATTTTTCAGTAACGTTATTGATGTACCGAAGGGTTCAAGTATTTCATCCGTTTTCCAAGCTGTCGATAATAATCTCGTTTTCTATTTTATTTGCAGGCTTGGCCATAGTTTCATGCTCAAGGCGACTCTCTGCTCGTTTCAAATGTAAGTATATGTTTAAAAGTAATTGAATGAAATAAGTATAGGAATAACAATTTTACACTGATATGATATAACACAGAACGAGCTGCAGTAAATTGTTACTACTTTGGATGGTTCGATAAGATTAAAGCATGGACGAATGTGCATGACCGTTGTAATCCCTTTTTAAAAATCACAGTGCGTGATATCAGTTCTAGGTAATAACTGGTCGCTGCAGGGGCAACACGTTATTAATAATCGTAATGACAAATCTTTATGCCCCGTGCGCTCGAACGAAAATCCCTTTTGCATGTTACCGCGTCTAAATAATGGCCTGTTGAGACTATCAAGTTATCGACTCAAGCTCTAATAACATTTCACGCAGGTCGAACCAGCGAACACGGCGAAACAAACCCATGACAGAAATCCATTTATTGTTATTTTCATCATGTTTTATACGCAGAGAAAGCAGAGACTCGACCTTTTTGCTCTTGTTAATCTTGTTGCGGCAGTTACAGTAATTATGATTACAAAGAATGAAGAAATTCGGACCAAACCCGACTGATAATAGCCTCTTACACCTGCGCGGTACACAGAGATATACGCATGCACAGAAATCTGACGGGGGTAACGCCTCATCTCAGGCATATTATTCCTACTGACAAACACAATTTTTCCAACCCTCGATAAAGCTCAGCAAAGGATATCCAGCGCGGGGAACGAGAGATCAAGGACTTGAAGCCAGGTAACCCGACGCCGAGGCACGAAATTGCGAAAAGTTAATAACTCTTGCACTGGGATATACGATGAGGTCGAGTCTTGGCTACAGGGAAAAGTTTTGTAATAACAGACGATGGGACTGGAACTGGAGAGGGGGGAATTTTCGAGCAAATATACCCTCCAGCTTGGTGCCACACTCGTGCACCCATACTGCCCTTTTCCTCGCCAGTTTGCACACGGCATAGGTGAACACGTTGTATGTAACACTGTCTTGGGGCAGTGGTATGTATTTTCGATCAGCCTTACGAGTGTGTCACTGCTTTTGTAAACGGGAGCTTCAACGTCACGAGTTACTGCCCAAACGGCTAACTCGCGCAGAGCGTCAAATTAGCTTCTCGACAAAGAAGCCCGTGGCGAACAGAAGCAAGAATTTTCTTTTTCGTCGAGGGGATTTCTTTCGTTCGAAATTTATTCAAGACAAAATACGGTTCGTGTGACATGGTAATTTCGTGCCTCTGTATAAAACACAGCTAAGTAGACAAAGCGAGAGGAATGAACCCTCCGAGCTTCAGGTGGGAACTTACGTCGGAGGAGGAGGGTGCTTTCCCTCTCAAGCCCTCTTATCCTCGAATTGTGTTGTGTTTCGGATGCGGGATTAACGGGAGTGTAGCCGGAAACCTCCGGGCTTGTCCTCTATTTTGTTGTCCGACGAGAGAGAAGCGCGGTATAAACTGGAAATCTTGGGCTATCCTCGCACGAAACCTTTTCTCGCTCGCGTTACTTGGCATCGAATTACCAGGCCGGTAACGTGGCGAAAAATTCTTTCGGACCACTTAGTCTTTATCAGTTCGCCCGACGGGAAAATTGTGGTGAGAGAATAATTACCTGATTTTCGAAGAAATGATTGAACATGTTATATATAGAACGAAGGATGACAAAAACAAAGTTCTTGATCAAACTGTGTAAGTCGTCGAGGCGAGAGTTTAATCTCTCGGGAGGGTTGAAAAAGTCTAATGGTTAGATGAAGGAAAAGTGAAACCGGTTCCAGAAAAACGAGAGTTGGCGTTGCGCTTTTTCTTTTTTTTATCTTTTTATTTTTATTCTTTTCGGGCGTTCATAAAGTCGAGTGTAGGCACTACTTACCTCTGAGCCAAGAATCCCATAAGCCTGAGAGCCTCCATTTCCCTGTACCAGGCAACTGGCAAAAGCTGTTTTCTTCTACCCGAAGAAAATAATAACGTAACAATGTGGTGGGTCTAGTCCCATAGGCGGTTATTCACGGGTCAGCGCAGACCCGTTGACTCGCGGTCAAGATACGGGTATAACCCTTTTTAACCCTTTCGCGTCATACGTCCCACCCGTCACCCAAATGTCCCGGTGCACCTTCAGCAAGTCCACCTTTCAAGTATTTTTCCGGCGGAACGCACGAGGCGCGATAAGCACCGGAAGCTTTTTCCCCGACTCGGAGATTTTGGGTGAAATAAAAATTTTCAGTAATGGCAAAATAGAGCAACCGTGATTATCATGGTCAGGCTGTGAAAGCGGCTGTTTAGTAACTCAAAGTGAAAAAGTTGACGAATACTAATCGTACACTGCTATGTTCAGTTAGAGAATAAAGTCTGGTTATTTTTGTTCTATTGTGTTACATAGTCGATTTTGTATATGGGCAGGTGCATAAAATTGAAAATAAAAAAATCTGGAAAGACGGCTGGTCGATCTGTACATTTATACTTTCGGAGTTTTTACGGTGCAGTAAAAGTGTGTTAACAGAGCGGTGCCTGCATTGCAGATGGCGGCGGATAGTGCAACGTATGGGCTGAAAAAAGTCCAAGTAATGGCCACGCAGTTACAATAGATTCAATTTTCACCCCAGTAAACTTTATTCAACGATGAAACTTTCGAGCCGCTGTTAAACGCGTCACTTCTATTTCTCATCGAGGGTTGGTTGGGCGTTAAAAAGGATCGCTCGAAACGTTTGAGATGAAAATTACTGAATCAATGGGTTAATGGAATCTCGCTTTCGTTACCCCCGTTTCATCTCCCGATCTTTGAAACGTGCCGGCAAACCTTCCGGCTTGGTGAACTTCTCTTTAGCTTGGAATTCAGGGGAGCGAGGCAGCGTCGCGGTCGTTCTTGGTGTCAGAATTTGCGCGAGGATATCGGTGACCATGCAGGAAACAGGAAGAAGGGTATTGATCCAGTGGATTTCGAATTTCATGACACGTTCGATGAACACGCTTTTCAAATTGCCCACCACCATCGGTGCTATGGTCAAGTGGACGGAGTAAATCTACTCTGTCCCCCTGTTCGCGTCATTGGGCGAACTCAATGTGCCTGATTGACAGTGGACACTCGCTGTCACCCTCGTCGTAAGCCGTAAAACGGCGGGCAATGTGACCGTCTCCAAGGCAACGCGACGTCCTTCCGTCGATCTCATCTCAACCTCTCAGCGAGAGAAGAGAGACCGAGGGATAGAGGAAGAGAAAGAGAGACGGCCAAAGGTATAGTGGCTCGTTGTCGATCTAACATAAGTAGTCGAGCGAGCGAGACGTCCGTCGTTACGTTTGGGCCACTATTGGCTTGATTCGCATCAGGGAATAAATTGATCTAACGATATGCAATTCATCTCGCTACGAGATGCTCACTCGTCAGATCTCACTCACCCTGCAAAGTTTAGAGTTCCGCGTTAATATTCATTCCGAAAAATCGAATCGAATTACCGGATGACCGATGACGTACGTTTGTTCTCGCTGGCGAAACGCCGGTTATGGTAGTATAATTGAGTGGACGCGCAGCAATCTTCATCTTGGTCGTTGGACGAAAATTTTCATGCGGAGGGCTCAGATCTGCGTAATTTAGGTGGCTACGGGTAACGAAACAACCAGCTCCGCTCGTGACCAATGACCAGGACAAATTGTGGCAACCGCGAAATGGAATGGTGTCGGTGTGGGAGGGTAGGTAGCTGGGACAGAGATACCTTATAGCTGGTACCTTGGTGGTTACACGCGTCACGGGGGTGTTATTAATGAAGCATGGAGATGTTCGGGATGTTATACGGTCAGGATTTATGGCCAGCTTGGCCGGCGTCCCGTTTTCTCCAAATGTCAGCCGAGTTCCTCCGACCCCTGCCCCTCGACCCGGTTGTCCGTTGTCACGGCGAAAATGTGCTTGTCAAATTGGACTATCGGCAAACAGACGGAACGCATCAGCGATACGTTAACCACGATTATCCGTTATTCCGCCTGACAAGATCGGTTCGTGTTTGTACGCGAGGCATACTGGGAGAGCCGAGTGCCGGGCGCGAAATTTGTACGAAACCTCTCTTCTGCACTGAATAAAAAACAGAACTGTTCGCGCGTGATATTTTCGTTGCGAAAAACTCGTATATCCCTATCTATATAGCTCCGAAATCGGGGTGCGTGAACGACGACGAAATTACCCAGTCGACAGAAATCTGACCGGTAGGATTCCCTGGATCAGCAAAAATTCTCTGTCCCTCAATAAAATTTCTCTCTCCTCCTCAACCATTTCAGCAGAAGCCGGTTCCGAGGTCATGCGGATTACACGCGACATTCATTCACGTATAGAATATTTTTTTGCGTGCGAAATGCCAATGGTCGGTATTTCAAATTCACTATTTCTCTGCTCGTTGACGGTCTTTTTCACTTATGATAATAATCCCAGTGCCGAGAAGTGTAGGGTACATTCATCGCAAGGTTTGATATCAGTCCAGCATCGCCTTGGGTCGTGTTGCTCTGGGTGAAATACGACCGGGTTGACTCATTCCGGAAGATGCAGACATATATCTATTATCTGGCCTTATCGTTTGGGTCTAAATTGATCACTGGGTCTAACCCTTATCGGTTAATTAATATCCGGTACTTTCTGCTCTGCCCTGTTCTCTCCCCGCGTTCCTGTGTGATCCTGCACAGTGCTCAATTCTCAGAGATGGAGGATACAGGGAAGTAGGGATCGATTTACTGGAACGAGGAGAGTCATCATTGGAATATGAGAAGGGATTATTGCAAACGGCGTATTTGGGGTTCGTCAAATCCATTTAACGAACGGGCATATACCACTATTAATTGGAGATTTATGTGTTTCCGAAAGAAAAGGAACAAAGGACCACTTCCACGGGCGTACAACTCGACCTCGAGATTGTGTTCAGTTGAGGTGAAAATTCTTTTCCGGGTAACGTTTGTTCTCGGTGGGCATTGTCGATTATCCCTGTAACCCAAATGAAGTCAGTGTCCACGGCTTGTAATGAATGCTCCGAGCTGGGTCATTGGGTCGCCATCCTGACAGAGTACTTTTGGAAGCCGAAGCGTATCCTGCTATCCTTCTTTTAAATCTCCAGGATCTACTTTTTTTATTTCTCTCTCTCCCTCTCTCTCTCTCTCTCTCTCTCTCTCTCTCTCTCTCTCTCTTCCTATCTCTTTTCCTCTTTTCCTCCCTTTTTTTGTTTTTTGCTTCACTTTACCCTTTCCGCTCTCACTCTATCTCCCTTATCACCTTTTCCATACACTTCCTCCGTCAGATACGCTTTGGCCAGCTGGATGAACCAGTCTTAAAAAGAGATCAAATCAGCGAGTCAGCCGGTTTCGTCGCTGTTTCCAAGAGTAAGCGATTTTTATATCGATAACGAGGTGAGGTTGAACTAGATCAAATCAATACAGAATAAAATTCGTGGGAGACATGGTTAAAAGAATATTTTTCTTACATCAGTCCACAGTCGATGCGATAGATGAAATCTGTATTTAAACCCGTGGAGGTTGGTTTCGCGATGTTGTTTGTATATCCTTATTCACTTCATTGATTTTTTCTCTAAACTTCCCACTAGTGCAGTACGTGGAATAACTAATACTTGGAAGAGTTTTAATTTTTTTTTTCTTGGATTACAGTTGGCGTTAAATTATACAAAGTTTTTGAAGTTGAAGTTTATTTTCTTTATCTATCAGCTTTCATAGTTCGTTTTTTAATGGTATCAGATCTTCAAAATATTACATTATATTACTCTCTACAGTCCATGGAATTGATTAGACGCTGTAATATTAGAAGCAAACTTTAGAATTCGTGGAAGAGTTCTGAACTGGAATTTGTCGTGGGTACAAAGTATTCAAAACTCACTTGCGCGAAGATGAGTACACATAGAGTTGAGTATATTTTCACACAAAATGAGGACAGACTAACGCGTGAAGGGTGAAACTATTTCGGTCGTACTCAGGCCCTTAAAGTCACCCTCGGCAGCGGAAAACAGACCATTAATTTTTAGAACGTGAGCTTCGGAGTCTGCGCTCATTCCTAAATTACCCTCAAAGAGCTGATAGCCGTGACGTATTAATTACAGTTTAAAGCCGACCCCGGTGGACCAAGGCTTGTAGATTTAGTGCTCGGAGATAAGGGGTGACTGAGTCGGCGTTTCAAGCTTTTCCTCCTTCCAACTAGTCCTCACACTCCTCTTCAATCTCTAAAGGGCCTCTGCAAAATCCGAATCGTTTATTCTCCGAGACGAACGGCGCTTATTCGAAAACTCAATGAACCCTCGGAGCTTTAATTACACCCTCAAATGGTCCTTGAATTCGAGATCCGCGGTCAGGGGTGGAGAAGGATGAGCACGAGTATTAAGACACTTCCTTTCGCAACTAAGATCTCGTTCTTCTCTATCTATTTTCCTGAATATTGACGGTAATTCTGTGAAACTCGGTCCTGTTGTCCCTAAGGATAATCCGGAAGCTATTGAATTCAAGTTCAAGTATTCGGAAACCTCTCACTCAATGCCATTCTGCATTCCTTCAAAAATTTCCAATTTTAGTAATTTTGGTCGGTTCTTTCTGGGCGAGTTCAGTGTATTTCATGTCTTGTTAGAATTAGAATGTAAAAATATGATTTACTTTTTCGTTCGCCGTCTGAGGTTTATCTATTTTGGGAATATTTGAGTTTACTTGTAGGCGTGACGTGAACGTTGGAAGGATAGTAATCTAGGGATTTGTGCGCTTAACGATAAGACGATTCAGCAGTGCGTGATTACTATGCTGTTTAGTCTTGTCGGTAGGAAAAAAACTTAATTCGTATAATAAGATGCGAATGAAATCTCTGAAATTTTCGTAATGCTGAACTTCATTTAAAATATTTTACAGGAGCTGATTGCGAGTTGCAAAGCTTTCAAAAGCTTTTTCCCTGGAATTAGGATTCCATAAAAGGAGATCATTAGAATTTGTAAAATTTCGCAAACAGAGGACAAACAATAGAATTAAGATTCGATGATACCTTTATGAGATTTTTCTCTGTGTTTAAAAAAAAAAATAAAAAATCCCACGCGTGGTGACAATTTGGGATTTGATACTCCAATATATATTTTATACTTTGTGGTATCATGGGGACGTGCTGAGTTGAGTCGATATTGCCTATTTTTTTCTTTTTCTTTTTATAAACCGATACATCATCGCAGCCAGTCTGTCATAGCTGCGCGGATTGAGATTTGATATTCGTTCGCGGATGAGGTTTTCACGATTCGTATAGTCCTATTCAATACCTTTTTGGGCTTTAGGAGATCATACATCGAAACTTCCCAATACTATTGTCGGATTGAGTATCCGAAACGAAAAACAATTTTTCCAGCGATAGTACTAGAAATTCGTGTAACACGAGTTTCACACACCAAAGGCTGAGATTATCTGCTACAAGAATGATCTTGCAGACAAGTTAAAAGGCAAAGCTTGCGCTTCTGTTATGAAAGTACAAGCAGGTGGATTTCTCGGAAGTGGAAAAGTAGATCTCCGGTCTAAATATATTGCACAATCCATACCTACGCCAGGGCCGTGATTTTTCCAGCTGACTCGGTATAGGCTTATTTTACATCAATGTCGCTGGAATGAGAGTCGGCTGGAGCAGTTGAATCGCGTAACCATTCATTGTCAAAAAAGAAAAACTATCGAATCGACGAGAGGATCGGTTGATTATTCGTGTAACACGGTAACGTGCCGTTGTTTAGCCAGACAAGGTGCTGGTTCTGCTCCCCTCTGTAACTCAACTCAATAGCGTCACTCGACCTCTCCAAACCGTTTACTGTGAAGTTGAATCCAACTTGAAACGAAGAAGGACCCATTGTTGGTTCAAGATTATGCTTGTTTAGATAAAGCCAGTAACTGAGTCGGATAAACGTAGCGTATCGAGTAAAAGGTGAAGGGAACGAGCTGCTGGTTCAACACATTGTTAGCGTGCAACCGAACTCCCGGTCACTATGCTTACCGCTAACCGCTGACCGCGAGCGTTGACCAAGGACCTTGACGTTTAATTGGAAAGTGCTAATGAATACACAGTTTAGCGCAGGGGCTCTGGGCATGGATAACCTTTTATCGAAACAAGCCTTTTCCAACGTTCGAGCTTGTACGAATTTTACGTCATCGTGGCCGTTACAGTCCGTTTCTAATTAACAGTCTACAAAATGCCGGTTGGTTAAGCGTTGGATTGAAAATTAGCTGCGTAAATGTGCTTGATTCGTATCAGGTTTTCAGCATTCATCGTATCTATATTTTTATAAGTACTCACGTTTGCCGGGACCCTGCTACGGTGATGACGTCACGTCAACAGGGCAATATAAAAACGACGTTTTGCTGAAAAAAAGAATCGGGCTCTTCAATACTGATTAGAACGTCTAATTAACTCATCTAAAGATCACTTATGTTAGTGGTTACGCTATAACTCGTGGCTGGGTTTTCGACATGGTACTCCTGTATTATACGCGTCTCGACTTGAAAATTTTCGAGAGCTCAAGTTTTACCTTCAAGCGTGTTCCACCATAATTGGCTTAAAGTATTTCGACAACCAATTGTTGAAGATTACAATTTTACAATTCTTGGTTCCAAGAACCTGCAGTTGTTATCCCCAGAAACCTTATTATTCGACTGTCGTGGTAACTGTATACCCACCACAACCCATCGTGGACTCTAAGTGCGTTTGTGTAATAGGTATGTGGAGCCAATTAAAAGTTTATTGGATTCATTCGCTACCAATCTATGTATAACCTGTCAGCATAATACTCACTAACATCCGTATAAGAGATGATTTTTCGCAGCCTGCTGCCTTGAAAAAAATCGAACTCGAAATCTCATCTTACATCATCGTTGCAAGGAGGAGAGCCAGAAATTAATTACCGGTTGTCGTTATGCTTCTGTGACTTTTATATATACGAATGAGCAGGTTGACATTATGATGTATTATTCCGCAATCTTACGCACACCGATGACGAAAGGTTACCCAAAAGAAGTAAGAACCCAAGGTAACGGAGCTTTTTAACAGCAGGAGTTTCTAATGTTTATAATAATCAAAAAACGTAACTCAAAATATTCCAATATGTGCCGGGAATTAGAAGTCGGGGGGATCGCTACAGAAGGGTAGAGTATTGAGAAAGGAGAAAAGATCAAGAGAAAGTGAACGATGTCAACAGAATCCAAAACTAACATTATTATTCGATTCGTGTTTCTCCGTTATGCGAATGTACAAGATATAGCTTGCGATGCACAAATCTTAGAAAAACATTTTCGAATATTTCTTACCGAATACCCACGTCGTGAAACGAGACGACGCAGTTTTATTCAACCCTTACAATCAGTATGCAATGGGAAATGGTTCACACAGGTAGTTCTTGGGATTCTTCTAGCAACTTATAATAAACTTACAGAGAAACATTAAATTAGAGCTATGATTCACTACTGCAGAAGTCAGCGTGTCTCACCATTTGCGCATTCAATTAGTTGAGAAGCACCGAAGTTAACTACCACACTTAGTGACGGTGAATAATTCAGCCGCTTCCATCCATTTCCGCAAACATGCTTTTTATACGTAATTGCATTCGCCAATTCATATTTACATATATATATATATATTCCGAGTTATATAGAGTTGGTCTAATTGGAATACAGAAAATAATCAGCTACTGAATGAATTCTTAGTTGGGTTTACGACGTCGTTATTCCTGCACTACATGCGACGATTTGTTATTAAAAGCATGTGTGACTTCTGGAGTTTTCTATTTCTAAGGAATAGAAAAAATTCATTCGGTGCATGACGATTCGCATTGTACCAATTTCAATTCACGAGTTATTTTTGTTATAAATTCCTACATACCTTGTATAAATGAAACCGTGTTATAAAATCATTCGTTTCGTGGACTTGGCTACATCGATGACAGTTAATCGTCTCGCGATAATTTATGCCTTTCAAATGCGTGATCTACACTGATTCAATTTACGTATCTTACGCAGCGTGTATAAATTTTCTCAGATTATCACATTTGTAATTCACGCACGAAATCCAAATCGCTGTAACGGTCGCTCACTTCAGTAGACATTCAAACGATTTAACGGCGTGTAGAGAACGAGCTCAAAGAATTCCGTGCCTTGTGATATTTTGCGATAAACTTGTAACCTTGTTCTTGTCGAGATTGAAAAAATTGCTTGTGAATTGGGAAGCGAACACTGTATTAGGTGCATGATGACAAAAGCCTGTCCGAAACATCCCAATTCTCATGTAACTAACATGTAATTCAATTCACTGATAGTGAATATTCTTGCAGTATAAAATAGAACATTTGCTGTCGTTTGCATTACTGCATGTAGCCGCTGCTTCATCTACGATATCATGTTACATAATACAGTCGCTATACAATTTCTGTAACGTGATTTAAAAGTTGTTCAGAGTACGATTGCGCCGAAACGTCGAATAAAAATCTCCCATGACGTCTTCACACGGATAATGTTAACTATGTTACAGTTTCGAAGTTCGTGTAATCACGCTTTGCTTTGATTTCAGGTTTGCGGTATCAAACGTCCTCGCAGTGTTACTCGTCTCCTCCTTCGCCGGTAAGTTTATACTCAATTAATTCTGATCAAAGTCTTAATCATCTCCGCGGGCATTACACAGTGAAGAAGATTTGCGAGTATACGCGAAGCTGTAAGCTCGCCTGTCAAACGTCAATCGTGCTTTATATAATACTAGCAGACTCGTTACCACGTGAGAAGATAACGCGACGACGCTCTCCTCTCGATCCGGTCAATTCGATAAGGCCCCGCAGCTTTCTCATGTACGATATTGGACGTAAAATCAATATCCACTATGAAAAACGTCGGAAAATTTGTCAGCCATCCCCCGATCCTAACTTTCATATAGCCACTGGCAGAAAAAGAATGGCAAAAAGCAAGCGCCGAGCAGCAGTGGCACGAGGAGAGCGAAGAGCGAAGAGGGGATGGTTCTTCCTTTATCGGTACCCGTTCGACGCGCCTCAATGAATTCGTTCGGGTTTGATTGACATCTTACCGCAGTGTCAAGTCGCATCGTATAACGACTTGGCTAAAATTCGTCGAGTTGACGCGTGAATATGTGCATAGTCACCAGAACAGGGCGACAATTAACTCTTTTGCGTGTGGTAGAAGTAATTCATTTTATTTACGCTGGAGAAATATGTGTCTGCGTTATTCATGTCAATGAAGACTTTTCAAAACCATTCTTTGGCATCTGGATTCATTGCGATGCTTTTAACGCCGGTTCGAAGCATTTACTCAATACAACGTATGACCGGCAGCCTGAAATCCAATCTGGAGTGAGTCGGGGGGATAGAATTATAGTGACAAAGTATTCATTAGAGTAAAAAATGTGTGAATAAATCGTCCAGGGGTCTGAAAGCCTTGTGCGAACGGGTCAAAGTTGGAAGATATCAGGGATATAGACGTGCAAGAAGAATTTTTTTCGATAGGTATAACTGTAACCACCCTTCCACCGGGTTAACGGCTGTTATATAAAAGTGTAAGCAAATATAAGAATATTGATAAATCGATACAGACGCATGGGCACATATTCGATTCTATGCGAGGCTGAAAAACCTCTGAAATTCGTCCTTCCAGTCCTCCATCATTCTCTCCTCACATCTCGTTAGGTGCGTGAAAACGACCAGGTGCTTTTGGCACGTGAGGAATCATGCCATGCCATGAACCCATGGAAAACCTCATTTTCCTATCTATCCTACGCCTCCGGTATCGGACAAGCTTAGGCAAAATGTCTCCTTCGTCACTGCAGTGTCAGGAGAACGAGGTAACGCTTCATTTGATTACGAAACGCCGTCGCGATGCCTATCGGGTATCATGTAAATTGAGATAGTTAAATTTAGACATTTCCCTGGAGACACGTTCGAATAGTTCATGCTCTTCTAATATATGTTAGAGTTACGTATTGCTTTCTTCATTACGTGCTTCCGAGTTATCCGTACAATCCATCAATTTCGCAGCCCATTTTTTTAAAAGATAGAATTAAATTTTTTGCTTTGGTGAAAAAAAGGGAGAGGTTATTTAAAAAAATTTTAAACTCCAGGCTATCCGTTTTGAAAATGTATTATCGCTTTCACAGTCATGAATAACTAATTGGAACCAACTCTCGAGTGCCTATATATACCTATTTATACTCACTGCTTAATACGCAATAATTGCTTTCGGCGTACGGTATAAGGTTATAGGTTAGATATAGGTGTACGAATTTCACAGGTTAATCGAAGCATCCGATATTCATTGATTCGTAAACGTAGAAAACGATCAATTTCAACAATTCGACTTTTTTTCGGGAATAATTCATTCCATGTCACGAGTACTACACTCCTAATTGCATAAATATTTGCCGACACTTCAAGCTTGCGACGGTTACGATTTACGATGTCTGAATTTACGCAAACCAGCTGCGACCCAAGCAGGCAATACGTAATAAAGTATATGACGATGTATCGAATGGCAAGCAACGTTTTTCATTGGTCTGTATTTAAAGGCTTCTTTTTTACGGCTGAACTGAGAAATTCTTTTTAATGCCATGGGTATGAGAATCTGGTCGAGTTACGACATTTTTATTTTGATCCGTCACAAAAAATACTCGTTGAATATCGACTGATTCGATTATGTCTTGCAGCCACTTCGAGAAGGCAAAATAAGACGTTGCAGCTATTTTCTGTGGAATAATGTTAAAACAGTCGGCTGAGGTAGATGGAAGGAAAACTTTGCTGAAAAACACAATTTTATTCGGTAACTCGCCGGTAGAAAATTTTAGGCTGTTTAAGATATCGACGGCAAATTTGAGGTGATCAGATATAAAACGAGCCGGGAAAAAGTTTGCGAACTGGGAGGCTTAATTCTGAATAAAGGTAATGTGCATTTGGAATTTTTCTACAAATCTTCAGTTTTATTCTTTTTTACGTAAAAACTTTTTATTCATTCGCTACGAATTGTTTAGATGAGACACGTTTTATTTGCTCGTTTAAATTCTTTGAATGATTTATTATTTAGTGTATCTTTGCGATTCCCAAATTTTCCAAGTCTAAATGTATCGCCGGTGAAAGATCATACACAACAACTGTTTCATCTCTGTAGTCGTCAAGTTTCACGAGTTTAAGAAAATTTTCAACCCACCCTGAATTACGTTCACTGATTTTGAAAAGGGATAAAATGGTGTAGCAAACACAATCATGATTGTCGTTTAGGAAATAAGGAAAAATGTATCGGCGTTTTGCCTTTCAATAAAAAAATGTATAAATTTCTCGATTCCACGGCGATGTATATCGATGGAATAAATAATTCAGTAGACGAGAAATATAGTCTGATGTGTCTTGTCGGGGAATGACGATAAAGGAAAGCCACGTCCGGATTTTATATGCAAATATAAACACATTTCCCTGATTGACCGGGAGATCTATGTCAAATAACGAATCCAGCAAAGTCTTGGTCGGTTTTTTTCTTCAGCTTTTGCTGCTCCCGATGTTGCCTGGAATTCTTGATACGCTAAAAATGCTACCATTTCACTGAATTCGACGTATTTTTTTCGTCTCTCTTATTCCTATACATTTGCTCACCTCTTCTAAACCCCAACGCGTTTAATATCGGGGAATAAAATTTCTTTAGGTCACTTCCGCTTTATCCATAAATCATGAATACGTATCAATATAGAAGGGAAAATTTTTAAATCTGAAATCTCAGTATTGGCATTGAGCTTATTAAAATTGTCATGTGCAGATGCAAGCAATCCCTGAAGAAATGTTCTTCGTTATGAAGCTAATTTTGATATAGTAGAGTATAAGGTGAGACGACAAAAAAGCTTTTATCAAACTAGATGTTAACTTGAAAATTACTTAACTAGGAGGCTGGGAATACGTGTTCGAAAAATTACAGTCAAAACGGATGGAATAACATTAAATTCAAGAAATTAAATTATAGCTAACAAAGTGGTGAACAAAAATAAACCACCGCACAGAGTATTTTAACGAAAGAAAGTTCACAAACCATCACACTGCCAGATTGAAAAATACACCGCTCTGAGCACACAACTGGCTGTACATAATAAAAAAGCGACAGACAGCAGTTTCGTTCCAGTGTGAAACAAACGTTGAGCCCTCCTCTTCCATCTCGCAAACTCTTGGGAGTGATTTGTCAAATACGTATATATGTACATATATATGTGTACACAAACGTATATAATATACAAAAAGAGGTGCAGATGGGGTTTCTGCGGGATTTTTATATCTTCTTATTTTCTGTCACGTTTAAAGCCTGTCCCATTCACTTGACAAAGTAGGTACACATTTAAAAAGAGTGAAAAACAAAACTGCCATCATTGTTATTTTTTTTCATCACATAATAGTCAGATTTTTGGGTGAGCAAGTGAATGTTTACTTTTAATATTTTCTAACAATAATTTGAAGTTAAAAAAATTTACTTCTTATTCTGAATATTATACAGACTTTATATAAAAGATACCCTCGTCACTTAAGACTACATCAACCGTGTAGCGGCCTGTTCTAGGTACATTTTTTCAATTTTTTAGGTAAAGTTTTACATTACATTACATCAGGACGAGAAGATTTTTGTAACGAAATTCATAACATGGTTTTACTTTAATATATCCATTTTCCTACTGGGCTGTGAATTAGTATCTAATTAGTTCGAGTCTACTTCGTTGTTTTCATCAGTAAAGCGAGGTAGAAGTTTCAAGTAGGTTTAATGCACGATAAGTTACATGTCATTTATATACATACGTGCAGTGTACATGCACACAGTACACACTTCACTTGTGTTATGCTCGTCGAAACACAACTTGTTAATGCCGCTGTTGCAGTTCCACTATCTAGAATAAAAAGACAATTTTCTTTCACCCCATCAATACTCCCTCGTTAGACTGAAGGTATTGAAGCTAAGCTGTTTCCACCACCTTCCACCCCATTCTCAAATCTAATGGGTACACAGCCGTGTTATAACGAGGTTAAAATATGAATACCTTTACACAAGTGGAGTTCTTCCGGAATTCTCAACAGTTTTGTTTATCTAACCTCGCTAGTTTGACTTTTGAAATGGGGTAAATCCAGCCGGGGATCCGTCAGGTTAATTTCGGTTAGGCGAAAGTCACTTCTACCTTTCGCGTGTTCACGCAAAGTTTGAATTACCATCGGCACTACACTATGACGTGACCAGAACACGTCGTGGTCAAAGTACCGAAGGGACTGAAGAGAAAGAAGTCTTCCCGAAAGTAGCAGCTCTATACAAAAGTTTCCGTCGCAGCACGTGCAGGATACGAGTGGTGAGTTCGGACAGAGTCGAGAGCGATGCTCTGATAACGAGCAGTTACTGCGACAATATAAAAGGATTCGTGAAAACATTCTGTCTCTCTCTCTCTCTCTCTCTTTTCCTTCGTTTGTATAGCGGAAGTTGGTCAACTAAAACTGACCTGGTGTCAGTAGAAAATCGAAGTTCTTACTTTTCATGCAGAAGGAACAACGTTCCCGTAAATACATTCCAAAGACTGTCGTTCGTACGCGGACTTCTGGAATGCATTCCATTCCATTTGTACTCAGAGGTTTTCATTATCCGCTGCAAGTCTGTAAGTCAGCCTGTCAGTCCGCCTCGCGGTTCGGAAAATGCTAGGCATTCCGGGTATTGCATGGGAAAGGTCAGAGGTCCCTTTTACTTTTCGGGGAAGTCCTTGGCGAAAACTATTTTAGAACAGCGTCCACAAGGAGCTTTACACCCTCCTTCACATTTTGGCTCAGGGTCCCTCCCTCCTCACGTACTCCCATTGTCCTCCATTCGCCGTTCCTGAAGCATACCGTCTCCTTATTTTCATTCGTATCTCGCGCTCGCGTCACAGACCGTAGTTCTTCGCGACCGTAGGAACATCTCCTTTCACCCCATCGCCGGGCTATTCATGCGTCGAATTCTCGCGCGAGCCCCTATGTAAGTATATATATATATGTGTGTGGGTGTATATATGACTATCGGTTTTCTTTTTTCTGCCTTTTTAACCTTCTTTTCGGGAACGACGAAGCGCCCCGAAACCAGTTCTATCTGTGTGCCACCTCAATATAACTGTTCACATATATCGCGAACCGGAAACGCTTCGGGCAGACGATACTTGAACGACTTTATGCTATGGATGTGGTGGATGTGTGTACATATTCTGGGGAGAAAACATTTCGAAATCCTTTTTGCGCTTTCGGGAACAAATATTTGTCTGCAAACTATCACGCTGCGGACCATTTTTCCAGGTTTTCGTGAATAAAGCAGCGTGTAGGAGAATACAGAGAGGGAGGGAGACTTGGGGAGAGATTTTCTACCCGCTCGCGATGCATTTCGAAGAAATGAAGTAAAAAGGAATAAAGGTGGAAGCCATGCTCAACCTTAATGCAGAAAGTCGTCTGTGCCGAACGAGAGGAGGCCATGCACAGGTTACGTTTCGCGACTTGCGAAATGAAGTTTGGAAAAGTTGCTTCTCTTG
Organism: Neodiprion virginianus; assembly: GCF_021901495.1. Classification (NCBI taxonomy): domain Eukaryota; kingdom Metazoa; phylum Arthropoda; class Insecta; order Hymenoptera; family Diprionidae; genus Neodiprion; species Neodiprion virginianus. The sequence continues at coordinate 29,733,988 of NC_060879.1, read as the reverse complement.
GAGGGGCGAGAGAAGAGAAATGGTGGGGGTCTTGCGAACTTCGTTCCCCTTTGTCTTCGGATTTGCTTTGCGCTTTTTGACGGCCTCCCGAAACTTAACACCGGATCGTGGGAGTGTACGGATTCCCCAACAATATACCTTTTATACTCCGTTTAGAGTTTGATGCCGTATTGAAGTGGTACATAATAATACATCTATATACTGTTACGAAGAATCAGCAATGATAATACGAATGATAAAAAAGTTTGTATATCATTCTTTAGATACTCTGCGATTGTTCTTTCTTTCTAGGTATTCGTTTCATGCCGAAGTATACGGTTTAGCGTTTCACTTGACCGTTAAAAGCGAGGTTTTATGTATCTCAAAGAGATGTTCCTGCTCGCTACTTTAGGGCCGCTATAAATTGGATAGAATAATCGGCTGCAAGGGTACATTTTACCGATAATATAACGAGGTAGGGTCGCACTGTTTATGAAAACTGATAAATTATGCCCGCCAAAAAAAAAAAAAAAGAAACAAAAAGACAAGCGAAAATCTTACGACGAATAGACGGGTCCGGATTAGATTTGTAGGAGGACACGTCCCTCACCTTGTGTATACCGTGACGTCTGTCGGCTCCATTGGCAATCACTTCCGCTATCGAGATACTTTCGAAGAACTGCCTCCCTGAAGTCAGCCTTCCGTAAAAGAAGGTCGAGTTATTTGTCAAGACAGAAGAGCGACTGAGAAAGATGGAGGGAAAAAACAAAAAAAATACGAGAGACACATCTTCATTGAATAATACATCAAATTCGATAGCCAAGTCATACATAATTCTGGAAGTTACCGACTACCATATCTTTGTCCCTTCGCTGCTACAAGTGACACTCGATAAGTCACTCGCAGGGTATCGGAAGACGATAGATAAATGAACGGGAAATAACGGTCTGAATCCTTTCGGCTGACTGTGTAATCCTCGACTTTTTCGACGTATTCTTTATCGGCCACCCCGATGCCAGACTTGTATACGATTAGTGAAAGTATTTACTCGATTGTGTCGGACTGGTATGAACAAAGGTACGTATACCTAGCCTCGTCGCGAAGACGGCGTTGCTTACTCGTATTTATCCAGTGCATTCGATATCTGTTACTTTCTTTTTTAAATGCCTTCTTCGCCTCCTGATCGATTCCTGGATTTCTTATACCATCGAGGAGGGAGTGCAAAGGACCGTTTTTTCACACGACCGGGAGGGCTGACGAAGGGAAGATTGTTTTTACCGTGAGGACTAGGGCTGATGACGCGCGGGCTTGCAGAACTCCCTTTCCCTACGGACGGACGGACAAGCTGATTTATCAAATCCGCTTTCCGGCTTTGTTCCCGTCGCTTCGCTTATAAGGATTCGGCGAAATCATGCGGACGTAACAACAAGACCAGTGCCTGACAGACGACCGGGTTGAAAAGATTAAGGGTCTTTTTCCAGGATGAAGCGTTTCACCAATCAATCTACCGTCAAGCTCCAGAGGGTTCTGGATAAAGTAATTAATATTTTCTAATTACTCGGCATCGTCAGTCACTGGCGACACGCTCATCACAAACGATAACCATCTTCGTTTATAAATGTGATTAAACAAAATTTCCAGCCCTCCTGTAAATCGCAATTTTCTTATGTATGTGAGTGATCGTTTGATGCTGAGAATTTCTATGGTTTAAAATGCATTGCAGCTTTCACGTAACCACAAATCATGTAATGTAACTGAGATCACGCAAAAGCTTTTCGTATTCAAAGTAGAATTAATTGATGGACAACGTTTCTACAAGGTACAACGTGCAGGCGTTGGTATGCGTGTGGAGGCGTTGAGGTGATTGATCGAATAATTGATGTCAGAAGTTTAAGTAACAGTAACAACAGAGATAATAAATGATTCATTCAATAAAAAGCAAAGTTAAAGTGTTAGGCGATCAAATATAGTAAGGGTGCAGAAGGCAGAGGTGAAACTAGCTAGCTGTGCATATTACGAAGGCACGGCATAAAAAACTGGTGATAATTATGCGAAAAAAGTGCAGACTCGCCCCCGAGTCGAGGCTAAGGATCGCGTCGTGTCACAAATATCAGATATGTGGAAATTCCAGGCGCGGTCGAACTCTTGACGTTACTTTGACTTACCGATACACAGTAAAGGTATGTTATTGTACAGAAACGGAAATCATACATCATATCATACATCACACATCATACATAGTATTAAAGTTCGAAACCAAAGTTCGGATGTTCAGAAAGTGACGTCACCCAAATTATTTTTTTTCTTGACGTCATCGATCTATAGTAACCGTCACGACCAAAATCAGCCGAATTCCTCAGTCTGGAAACAACCGCGCAGTAGAGCGGACGGATGAGAATCGCGCGCCGCAAATTTCGAGTACCGGGTTCTCTACCTCCTGGATCCTGCGCTCCAGGTCCGCTACCTGGTGAAACTCGACTTCAGGAACGAGCGCTCCGTAGTTTTCGCGCTCCAGGTCCGCTACCTGGTGAAACCTGACTTCTAGGACAAGCGCTCCATAGTTCTGGCTGTCCAGGTCCTTGACCTGATGACTTTTGATCTTCCGAACTAATTTTCAAGTTTACAAGTTTGATTATTGAAAACGTCATGTTTTGCACTATCAAACCAATATGCATACGTCAGATAACATTTCGAATCGGAAAAAAAACCGAATGACCAGGATCAACAGATTGCAATTGGTGAGTGGTTGGCATAGTATACATAGAATACATGAGAATAATTAGAGCTAAAATTGCTGTGCGTAGTGTTTCAAATCTGTTAGGACTTAGGTGATTGTTTTGTGGTATTTTTTGACGAAATTTATTGTCATAAAATCACAATACGTTATAATTACATGCATGTGTAAACGTGATTTTTAGCGTCATATCGAAATAATCTCACGGGCAGATTCGGTTTGCGTCACATGCACAAAGACAGCGTTCATTTTGTGTACTGTGAAGCAAATACCAGAATTTTTTGGGAAGTCATCGTGCCTCAGTCTCCCCTCCAACTATGTCATCTGGTAAAACACTGACAACGAGTAAGCGATCGCACGAGCACAGAAACCAGTTACACCAGGCATCCAACCCCGAGCGAGCTTTAGCGAGCTAGTGTTTTAAAACTAGTAATATTTTAAGAATTTTCATCTTCGCCGGTTAGCTCGTGGTGAATGCCTGCCAGACCACGTATATATTCAGCAGAAATAGAGAAGTGTCACCTGACGAGGATAAATGTAAAAATATTTTTCACGCCAAAAATGGAGGATGTTTTATACTTTCGGTGGCGTAGGCAGAATAACGTGCCAGCAATGTACCCCTGAGCTGCTCGGGTTAGCGTGGGTTAGTATTTCATTGGGCAGAGCGACCTTTATTCAAGCCCCGTGAAGAGTGGGCGACGCGTTATGCTTCGCCTTGTTTCGATACGTACGCACGCACACTCGGGCGTATCTGTCGTGCCCGTGTCTCCTCTGCGTATTACGTATGCATGTGCCATTCGGATATAATATGAATACGGAGGAATCGGTACCAAGCGCGTGTTGGTCGTTCGTCAGATCGCGATAGCATTAGTGGTACATCGGAAAACTGACGAATACCTGCACAGAAGGGATACGAGTTCCGAGAGATCAACAAGAATAAAGAACATGAAGAAAAATAACAAGAATGGAAAGAATCAGGGGATGAGAGGGAAATCGGTGTTTATTCTTCACATGCGAGGGTAAAATATCGGAAGAGTACGATCGGTCTGAACTTGAATTCATCGGATCAGACAAACGATGCTTCGATGATATGCTCGGGGAAAATTTTTCCAAGAAGCTTATGCTGTGTAAGCTTTTTTAACGAAAGATCAACTACGACGTTGTACAGCACACACGGAAAGAGATCGGAACGATATAGAGATCCCTATCTTCAAGAGTTGACTTCATTCGCTGAGGAGGCTTAACTTCGTCTTAGTACATACTTTGATGCTACCTGAGAGCAAATACTTTGCCTCGAGGCGCTACTACTACTTACTCCGGGCTTTGCTCTGAGCTGGCGGTAACTTGTTATCATGGAGCATGATGAAGGTACACTGACCGAGTAATAAAACTACCTTGACATACTCGATTCGCAGAACCTAATATCAGGAACATTTCTCTGTATTTTTATGCAAAGTTTCCTAAACCAATGTTCGCGACTTCAGTTGCGTCTGCAGAATCTTTCCAGCGACGATGGCTGATGATGGAAGAGCCGGTTTTGTCTAGCCGAGCATTATTTTCTTTGAAAGTTCTTCCATTTCCTTCGCGTTGGGTGGTGTGTCTTCGACGGTGGAGAGTTACGGACGTATAGAGGTGATGTAGGAAATACACGAGACACGGTATATCGCGCCACGTAAGACCGCTAGAGTGAATTTTCGTGTTCTTACTTGGCAATACCGAAGTCGAGGCTTTTATAGATTGCTTTCACAATCGATCGGGACATATTCCAACTTGAGCTTTATAATTTGCCGAGCTGTTCGTGAATTGAAATTGAATTTCATTGAAATCTTTTCCAAGGCTTTTCAAAGGCTTGCGTCTCGGCGTTATAACAAATATACACCGAGTAAGAGGATAGCGGGTGTTCGTAATACCTCCAGTTTTTCTCAGCTCCGATGCCTTCCTGTTGTTCCTACATCGACATAGGGGCTAAAAACACATGCAAGAATGCCCTCCTCAAGGAGCCCTTGTAGGAAAAAGTGTCTCATAATAATTCGCCAAGTCCCGAAAGCACTGCCATATTAAATAATATTACATCTGACTTTTATTCAATATTCGGTAGTCTGAGTACCCGCGATTTCCTCCGCGTTACTGCAGCGCGAAAGGCTTATGAAAACACAAAAAGAGAAAAATTAAGAGGGCGTATATAGGTACGATAGAAGGTAAAGGCAAAGCGACTGCTACTTTCTTGTCAAAGCTCTCTGGAACTCGACAGTTCAAAGCCAGCCTTTAACGACTTCAAACTGAATTACTGAACGTCACGTACATGTGACTCTTCGTTCCGTCCTGCAGGCGGACCCAAAGAACCATAATATTCTCACAGGGTATACGAAACGCTTCCTATCCGGGTATAGCTTTCAAAATAACATTGGGCATTCGTTCTAGAACTTTTGAACATTTTATCTTCTCCTCTGTAAGAATGAAAATATTTTTCACCGGAGTTAATGTCACGAGTTTCCCATCAGTTTACTCCGCTGCCAAAGTTAGTTCATTCGAAGTCGGGAGTTATCACGCAGTCAAAATTGTTTAAACGGACCGTTAATCTGGAGGTTGAAATTCGGTCTCTATTCAAGGATTAGGTGCAGAAGGATTCAATGGCATATTTCAAAGTTGGAGTGTTTTAGACTAGTCTTCCAAGATTTTGAATGTCTTGAATTGACTTCTTGATGACGTAATTTCACCACAAACGTTGGATAGTTCTGTCAGTTATAATCACGCAAAAGTTTGAATTTCGAAACTGTTACCTTTCGCCTTTGCAGAATGCAAGCAATTATACAAGAATATTTGATCCTGACAATTAAGTTCTACGAAAATGACCTAGTTTAAAGTGTACACACTATTTCGAACTAGAAACGCTGGACAATTCTTTTACGAAATAATTTGGCAAGAATACTCTTACTTTCTTTTTTGTCGTATATTACGCACGCTTTCTCGCCCTTTTCTTCATTCCCGCCGTAAAAGTTGAGCAGCCCGCTACTACATGGACCTACTACGCCTACCTCTAAAAGCAATCCACTTTTATCGCGTAGTTTTGTATAGCTGTAGTAGTTTTCGGCGATCGTTCACTTTTATTTTCGAGCTTATACCACAACCGCCAAGGCTTATTTCACGTCTTCGCATCGCTACCTCCGAGAAATGCAATCTATGTAATTTTTTTTTTTTTTTTTTTCCACCGTATAAGTGTAGATCCACGCCCGTTTATTTCCTCGTAGGAATATTTTGCGGGTGTAAAAATTGGCGAATAAGAAATATTTTCGTAAATCGAACAATCGAAAAAGCAACTCTGCATTCCTGTCGTTCATTCGGCATCCGGCCTACAGACCGCAAACTCCGGGTGTCGATCCGGTTTCCATTCGAGCAGTTTCTCGGCTCCCGGGTACGGCGCCACCAATTTCCGGCGCTGGCCGATTTCCGCCGCCTGCGAGAGCTACACCAATCTCGAATTTCCACCATACATGGAGTGTTCCACAGTCCGCCTGTACAGGTTGATCCTATTCCGCTCGGTTCGTTAGTCGCGCACCAAGCAGAGCGGTCCGACGCCCACCGTCGAATGGCCGACGTGTATATATCAAGGGTGCCGTACGAAACCACACGGGCGTCGCTTCGTCGGGAATCTAGATTCGGGAAAATACGTTCGAGCTAACCCGATGCGTTGTACCGTGTTTCGATTCGCCTAATCCGCTACCGCGCCACTCCGGAAATGTGTTAAAACTTTTGGCGAACCGCTTATCGCTATTGTTTCGGCAGAGAGTAGAATTCAACAGAAATTTCCGTAACTGTTATCGCCTGCAGAATGAACAGACCGGATTCGGAACGCGTTGCGCATAAATTATAAACAAAGTTGCTATGCACGGTGGTTGGTTTCTCGGTACCTCGCTAAGGCGCAAATCGTTCGCATATGAGCGTATTTGTACGAGTATTCTATACCTCATCTTGCGGGTGGTCTTCCGTCAATTCGAGAAGCCCCTTTTCGCCCCACGGTACTTTCTTTGCGATTCGTAATCTGACCCACGATATATTAACAGGGTGACCGCATGCATGGAAAATTTGGTAATGCAAAATACTGAAAACATCAGTTTTCTATCATGGGAATTAGGAATGATTTATGGAGGTACAAGTTTACTTTTTTGTACATTGTATTTTTTTCCAATTCGAATTTAATTTGAACCGAATATAGAGTTAACAAGCTCAAAAATGATTCAGGTTTTAGTAACTTACTAGAACTGGGAAAATGTCAAGGAAAACCTGAAAATATCATGAAATTTTTTTCCCAAAAATTTGTAGCCACCTTGATTCACCCGCCCACGTATCTTGACCGTGCATCAGAGCTTCGGCTTAAGCGGCTTCCGTTGAACCGGTCCCTTATTTGTTAGGAGCCGGTTTGCAGGGCTGCGGTACCTACGAACCCTGAGCCGATGTTGCTGGTTCAAGGAATCCTTGGCCCCATGCGCATCGGAGTGTGCCACCCGGGCTAAGCGTGTGCGGTTCGCCAGTGTCAAGTGTGTTACCTATGATCCGAAAATCGCGGGATCTCACGAGGATTTCGTGCTAAGTATTGTCTCGTATATTGTCAGCCGCAAGGCTAGAGGAACGCCGCGATCCCGCGTCCTGTTCGTCGGAGTGTGGAGTGCAATGGGGGAGGATGAGAGTTGGCGTCGGGCATATATTCCGAACTCCATTATCAAAAACAAGTTCAGTTTCGGGGCATTAATTGGGTCGTAATATAAAATTCAACCTGTGCTGCGGGGAATAGGTTGTGAAAAGGGATACGTATAGAACAAACTCTGGTTACTGTCGAATGAGCATAGTCAATTATACAGGAATCCAGAGGTTGAGGGGGAGCTGCTGCAAACTTTCCAGAGTCTGACTGACTTCCGGTAATGCCATAGGCAAGAAAACCCTACGGGGCTTCAGAGTTGACCTGAATCTCAAAGTTCACCGGCATCACAGGAGAGTTCTCTTCATAAATATTCCACTAAAAATATCCTGCGGGGCTCGTACTGCTGCCTGATAACAAATACCCATTCCGCTCCCCTTCGCAAACCCGGCAGAGGTTAAACCGAGTTAAAAAATGTCTCGTTATACGCAAGGAGAAATACATGCATTCTTAAAAAAAATTCAGTTTAACTTTATTCACGAAGTTTCCATCCCGTTAATAATTAACACTTTTGTCTAAGTTTAACGGGGTAAAGCGGATGGATGGATACATACTTTCCCTCTTTCGACCAGACCATAAAATCTCTCAGGCTTTGTCGGTCAGTCGTGTAGAACAACTGTTTCAGCTGATTTCTGAACTTTTATTGCCACTTCAGTAACCCTCGTTACTGACGTATGAAATTTTTGCTTAGTCCGCTACGTTTCACGCGCCCTCGTGTTCTCCGTTTTTTTTTTTCCCCCATTCATATTTCTTTTTGCCCCCCCCCCCCCCCCCCCCCCCCAAGGCTTTTTTCACCTCCATCCAACAAAGTTAGACCAGTTCAACTCCAAACTGCGGTGTGCGAGATTGAGAGCGTAATTTTTTGTTATTGTTAGTTTTTTTTTCTTTTCCCCTATTTTCTCCCATAATCATTTCGGTGCTTAGTTACAAACCCATCGTTAAACTGTCTCGTTTCCACATCACGCTACTCGTGTGATTCTTATTCTCGCGGAAGCTGTACGGAAATAGGTCACAATGAGTATGTGCTGTAAAGTTTGGACGTTCGCCTTTGTTAACCCGCAAGTTCCATCAATGCCATATACATGGCAAAAAATTATTATTGTGCCTAGCTACGAAGTACGATATGATAATAATATTGTTCACGGTTTAAATTTGGAATTCATCAATGTTTGAATTGAATGAAGCTACAATTTCATTTGTACGGGAGGGGAGAATTCAATTATCGCAAGCCCACGAAAATCCCAAGTAATTTTCGCCTGGCTCTGCGATGTCCTCTCGCCTTATTACACGCAAAAGCAACGGGTATAATCAGCCTGCTTGCTTCACCTACAATGCAGACTGTATAGTCAGATATCCTAGCGCATAAACCCGTGCAGCGTAATCTGCTTCCTGCAACAGATTCGAGAAATCGGTATTTATATCGTCCTCGTAAAAATCTTTCAAAAATCTACAGCCTCTATATCCTTTTCATTCGTGATTCTAGTCAAGAAGCCGTTGCCATCGGCGACGTGTAGATACAAAGTTTCTCTCTCGTCGGCTCTCCGTTTCAATCATGGCGACGGTAACACCTCGGCGGTACTTTGCGGTACCTACGCACCAATACGCAATTTCCGTTTACACAATTCCTTGTTATACGTCGGCTTGATGGGGTGCCTTGTAGCCCCGTCACAGTTGCCTTCAAGCCCTCGCATAACTCGTTCGAAAGTTTGCGGGCTACACGCCCGGTGTAAAAAGAAATCAATTTCATTATCGAAATTTTTATGCAATTTTCCATGGAAATATTTAATCTTTTCATCCTATAATTTAGCATCCTGCGAAATTATCTTCTGGGTGAAGTGAAGTGAATTTTTATGTATTTAAACGATTTGCAGGTGACTTGGAAAAACGTCAATTATCGGTGTCAGATACCCAGAATCAATTTTTTCTCCCTGCGCCTCATATGTCAAATTTAGCATCAATTAAGCGCCTGCAGAACTGCTCCAGACCCTTTTAATACGACAGATAATCCATTTATCCGGCGTAAATCCATTTCATTCCACACACGCCGAATACATAAGTCGAAAAGATTGTCTCTTAATTCCTTAAACCCATATATGAACCGAAATATTAGACACCGGTTATTTTAACCGAAAAAATAACACCTATTAGCACTGCAAGATTCTGAATCCGGAAATAAGCAGTATTATATACGGAATGAGCGCAAGCTTGCGTATATTTTCTTATACAGACTATCAGATCCCAGTGATTGTTGGTTAAATCAATTCCAATTACGATTCGTTTCTACCGGTTTGGAATGGCGGTATCTACTTGAAAACGCAAGAGCCAAATTCATCCAGCTGCGTCCTCATTTGTCGAGCAGGCAATTAACGGGTTAATCGAATTTGGCATATATCACGTATATCTATCAACCTCGAGCTATCGACTCTCCAGAATCTAGATGACCGTACTGTCGAGTGACTGAGAAGGACGGCCGCGAAGGATATACTGCATTGGTGAGAGTGCACCAAACAAAGCTCTCGCCATAGCTCTCTAGCTCGGTATAACGCTGAGCTAACTAAAGGGAACGTTTTGTACGGTGTGGTCAAGTACCCGTCGCATCTCCTCCACCAGACCCGGTGTATTGATTATATACCCATCCCCCCAGTACCTACTGCTATTTCCAGAATTCACGTGCTCGCAGAGTAATACCTACCCATCCGTGATCCGAGACTGCGAAAATGGATTTCCGAAATTTGTCAAGTTCAGTGTGCGTTCGGATGTAAAATTTTTTTTTGCCAATGTTTGGTTGCAGATTTACGTACAAAGTGCCAATCTCACCTGCCAAATAACCTTCTCACTGAAATTTTCGGACCGCAAAGAGACTTTTAAAAACAAGCTACCACTCTACTGACCCAGAAATTGACAAAAGGAAAAAAAGGAAGCAAATGTTGAACGAAAATCGAAAGAAAAGGAATAATTTAGTGGCCAGAGCTTTTGAAAAGCGTGTTTGAAGAGGCTGAAGGGTCGTTCAGAACTGTTAACGGAAGCAAATTTTAACTGGATCATACGTCGGCGGAATGGAGTTACATTTCATTTTCCAGATATTTCACGGTAGGATACCGCTCGTAATCATCGTAATCACGTAATTACTTAACGCTCAAATTATTCTCACCGCATTACAATCGACAGTCTTGCTATTTCTGCGCAGATGAATTTATATTTGAATTCATGTAGAAATAGCTTGTATAATCATACAAGCAGGCAAATTGTATAATCCCGCGTTTCAATTATCATAAGATTTATACATGCATGGCGATTGCGTGGTTGTGAAACCAAACTAGGATTAATTATTATTATTTATTTTTACACAACAACTTTAAGCCTCTTCACAACTCTGCTCTGCATCTTTTTCGCTTCCTATCCGTTCCTCATACCTAGGAGTCCTTACACCCAACGCTTCTTACACACCTGCGGTTTCTCTTTCTCGCCTAAATTCTCAAGATGTTTACCGCGAACTCCGTCTTTCCACCGCGCTACGTCCTTCTACCAATTAGCTCCGCACGTCTTTAGCCACTCCACTCACTTCCCGTCAGTTTTTCGAGTCGTAATGGTCTTCAATCAGGATCAGCAGCTAAGCACCAACCGTCTAATCGTCTATACATATATCTCTTAATATCATACAACGATCCTTGGCTTTGATGGACCCATTTTACAACTATCACCATCTATCTTACATTATGAACAGTCTTCATATCTTGCATATTTAATAAACCAGGTCTACTGTTATCCGTTAAATTCATCGCGTGTCGAACATTATTTCTCTGTTAAACTCAAACCATTCCAACTTAAAGAAATTGCAGTGAAGAAGTTGCATACCCGTATCGATAAGGAATCCCGGTTCGTTGCAGGTAAAGCCTCATTACCAACCTAGCCACCTCCCATAATAAATGATCAGAAGTCGTCGCGGCGCTTAACATTCATCTTTGGGCGTATGATTGCAATAACGAATGCAGTTTTGCCGTGTTATACCCGAATAGAGGACCGAGTAAGGTCGTTGTGTTTTTAAGACGAATGAACCAAGAGTACGTTTACCGAAACACGAGTTAGGTGTTCGTGAAACGAAACCGTTTCTGTCAGTCAACAGCACCTGTATCTTTGCGAAGGCGAGATATTGAACGAGAACCTGCCGGAAACCACCTGCGATTCTTACCAGACGGTGTCTTCGCTGGCTGACTCGGTGAACTCTGACTATCTCGATCTACCGATGCATCGATCGATCGATCGAAATTCCCTATGTACGCCGCGACGACGTTCGAGGATCGATCTGGGTCGCTAAATTTCGTTCTACTACTTACGAAAATCCGATCGCGTGCCTCGCTCTTCGCTGCGGCACTACTAAATATCCGGCCGTCGTAAATCGGCCACGAATCCTACGCCGGCGCCGACATTTTTCTTTGCACCAGCTTTTACCAGTTTCTCGTCGGTCGGTGTAAACGTGCGCTTCGCCTTATACGTGTACCGCCGTATACCCTCTCACCTCTGCAACGGGGGTGTTTTCAATTACAAAGGAACTCTTAATTATCAGAACCCCGGGATGGCGATAAATTATACCGTGGTAGAGGATTATCCGATATATACTCGCAGACCGGCTAGCTCTTCTGTAGGTCGAAGAAATGCCTACCCATTTACCAATCTCCCTGTGCAAAGTCGGATGCAGATCGATTCTCTCCTATTCCCCAGGCAGCTGCTTTATTACATCCTCATCTTCTCGCCAATTTATCCATCCTTTGTTCCTGACGCGTGATTCCGATATGCTCTTTCTGTCGTACGACAGATTTACCAATAATTGGAAAATCCATTGTGGTGGAACGAGGCTGCTGTATGTCGTATGTATAATGGAAATACCAACTCGTACATGCGAGTGTCATTAATTACTCACGCTGCAAATCTATCTCTACGACTACAGGATGGGAAGTGTTGAAAGGTTTCTACGTTGGTTGCGGTGATGGGCGGTAGTAGCTTTAATTGTGCCTGTACATCTTGCCAAAATTAGTTCAATCCAGAATCAATGTTCTTCACTTTACGTCGAGCCGTGCAGTTCGCATCTCGGCGAATCGCATCGTTGACAGAAATTCAAAATTTTCCCTCAGGACGAGTCGATTTCGTGAGCGAGAACCGGCTTAGCAGTCGTCGTACTAAAATTAATTATACCAAGTTTGTCCCAATACTGCGAGAACTTCGGTTCATCTCTGAAAACGACCGATGGCGACAAATTGTTCAAAATTGCTACGGCAAGTCGTACGAATTTCAAACCAATCCTCTTACCGGTACAACCGCGGTACATTTTCACTTAATAACCGAAAGTAATTTCATCCCAATTTTCGAATTTTCGGTAATGGCTTGACGGAGTTGATTACGTTAGTACACGGGTTCTCATTTCTTGAACGATAAACAGTTTGTTAAAATGGGCCAGCGCGAACGAGACTTCTGCTTCCGAATGAGATTTTTTCGCACGTCCGATGTCAATTACAAACTCGTACAAGCGCCATAGTGAAACGGGTTGAATCGATGGCTCCGGGTGATTTTACGTACCTGCAGCACAGAGTTTTCCGCCCGTTACGAAGTCGTCATTAGAGATAATCACGCGTCGAGAGATCGGAGCGTCATCAACAAATTCGCCAGCGTCGTCAGCGTCATCAGCGTCATCGATCATACGGGAACCGGCCGGAAGCTGTGACTGCGGGAGAAGCGCTATTGTCCCGAAGCGGATACAGTGAACTTGTAATTGGAATTCTGAGGGGCCAAATTTCGATTCTGATTCAACGGGACAATTACGTCAAATTGTTTCGCACCTGGTGCACTCTCCGACTGTCGCATATTGTCGTCGCGTTCATCGATCTTTCCGACACGCTCTACTCCCGTAAATAGTTAATCGCTTATCCACACTGTGCAGTCTCACGGTAAGTGATACCTACCATCGATAGGGTGGACAGTATATCCAACGTGGCGTAATTTGCATGTGGACTCGAACTTGGTTACTGCTCACATTGTTGCAATCGATTCACAGATCTGAAACACGGCAGACAGTTACAGTCGCGAAAATTCCCTGAACCCTTCACGGCCTGGTCGCGAACTCAAGTTACAACTGTTAAAGCGTCTACAGATTCTCAGCGACAAATTACGGCTCGTAAGGGTCATGAGAAATTAGCCGAATTTTCGTGGAAAGAATCTGGCTATTATTTATTGAATTCGTGGCTGCATTTGACAACAAAGCCGCTAAATCGGGGAATAAATTTTTCAAGCGAAAACAGCACGCCAATGCACGCGTCTGAACAACCGCGACGGCTTATTGGCTTTCACCCACCGGACAACCAGTAAAAGACCAAAAATGGTATTGAACCATGGTAGAGAATACTCACTTGGTAGTTAAATTACAGTCGGTGGATATTGAAAAACAGTAGGTTGGTTCTATTTGCAACGTCGAATGCGACCACTGAACAATCCGAGAGATTTTAATTGTCCAGCTTCAGAGTATCTACCTTTACTGTGTGTGTCCGCTCAATTCGTACACATACGATATATATTTTTATTCACGTGTCGCCTGTGTTTGCAGACGCTATTTAGAGAAATATTGGGGAATCCACTGATTATAGCCACGCGTAGCGAAAGCACCGTATCAAACACTACCCCGTCACAAAACTCCGAATATAATTTTTTCTCCTCGCGCCAAGCACGTAAGGATCATCTTTATAGCTAACTCACGTGTACAAAAGCGCGTAAATGCCTTTCATTCAGGCGCTAACCGACCGTTTGGCCATGATTTTAACCACTTCGCCAGTTCTCGAAACCATTCAGTTTCACGCGAGCGTGAGCCTTTTGTTCTGCAGTAGTATATGACTTCAAATGGGGGTCCTTGACGTTCTGATTGTCAATAAACCTATCTGAGTATGAAACTCAAGCCGTCGGAGTTGTAATAAATTGAAATTGCGCGACGGTATTCTCTGTTCGAACCGAAGATTTCGATTAACTGTGAAGTTTTTTGAAATAAATCCTTTCATCGGCACTTTACCTGAAAATGAACACACATTTTTCACACTTTAATTATTTATAACAATTGCAAAATTAATATTTTTGTAAAAAAAAATTATTAGCCTCGAACATTAACGAATTCGCGTTTTTAGTTACAGGTTATTCATCCGCGAAATGAGAGTGTAATCTGTTCTCAAAGGTTTTTTGATTTCTATTGGAATTTTTTTTCCGTTTGTTTTGCCGCGGAACGAGCACAGCTGTGACGTATCAATGTCGAGAAGATTTGGCGTGCTTAGACGAACATCAATGTGCATTTGTACTCGTATACGTCCTATCCATATATATCCACGAACACACTGTGACGCTTGTCAGATTGTGTATTATCGGGAAAATCTGTCGGATACTTCGTGGACACGATTCCATCGTGTTATATACGTTAACGTGCCCTGATTGTTCAACATCTTTTACACGTATCATCGCGCTACGTGAAGAAAGGATGCTTATAGCTAGGGAAGCTTTTCCAGTTCGCCTCCGGAACCTGGACTGTTTTCTTAGTCGCAATATCACCTTACCCGCTTATACGTATATCTACCCAACACTGTCGGGTTTCTATAATATGAAAGAAAAACAAGGCACATACCTTGCATACCTTATACGATACCATGCATTATATTATATGTACTTACTTATACACGTAAATCCATACACGTGCAACTGCGTTGCTGTTCAAGATGGCGCGGGCGCCAGGTTGACACGAGAGATTCGCATAAATTGTAAGGTGGGGAAACCTTCGATCACAGCTGACCAGTACCGATTAACGGTTACCAACTTCTTCTTCTAACCCGTTCGCCCATCGATCATTCCACTTTGTGAGTTGACGGGACTTTATCCTGTTAGCATTTCGTGTAACCGTATATACTTGGGAATAATCTGTGAAGTACAGCTCAGAAAGTAGTTTGAGGACACTCTTCCTTATTACCACTCAAAATTACTTTCCAACATTGCAAATCATCTTCATAACCTATATATAAGACTTTTATAAAACTTTTCTTTCGTGTCAAGTTTATTGGCATTAGTGACGCATTGCACTCTCAGGCAGACTTTGAGGAACTTCGAATGACTGTGACTTTCAGTTGAGAGGCTTTGATGATTTTGAATGACGCGACATAAAGCTTCATCTTTCAATGGCTCAGACGAGTGTCGAGGGCTCTGCAAACGTTGCCACACATTTTCAATGACTGTCAACGATTCTCAGCCGACTTTCGTAAAGCTGTACGTGAACTTTCCGCGATTACTGTTGTGACCTAGAAAAATTTTACGAGTCTGTATATTTGTTACCGCCTGTATTGAAACTACGTTTGCCATCAGTTGCCGGTAGACCTCATGGGTAACTGGATTTTACCAATTTTCAAGTATCTCCCGGGTGTGAACGGACCCCGCAGCTCTCGCAGGTATGCTTGTTCATAACGTGTTATTAAATACCTCAGATCGCAGGGCAAGATAGCGGTCTGAAGCTCGCGTGAGCTCTGGATTCCTCAGCACCGCAACACTGAAGCGACGCGCTGCCTTTCCACGTTATTTCTTACATCCGAAAGTCTTGGCGATTTTCCGGCAAAGCCATAAAACATGCGATGTACAAGTAGCGCTGTAATGGGCTTCTTTTTCGTTGAATTTCCTCACTTTCCTTCAAACTATTTGACTCCTGATGTGTGTATACGTGCACCATACATTAGTGTATACACGTAACAAGGGTCAATGGATTAAAGGTTCCTGATGAAAATTCAACGAATTTGATGATAGGTTCTGGATGTTAATTTTTCATGTTGTTATAGGCTGCTGTTGCCGCCCACATATTGCGCGCTGTCAAAGCGACCGATATTTATAACATTACACAGGAAACTCTCAATTTCGTTACTTCTCCCCCACGTGACCGTACTGATGTGGGTAATACGTCAGCGCATGAAAGACTTTTTCCATTAGTCGTGTTGTTTCGATATACTCCATTGATAAGCATCGTTCTTTATTAACCTCAAGCGTAATCCCTATATTCAGAGCTCTACCTGTATCAGCCTGTTGTTAATTGGTCAGTAAAACGTAATCGCGTTCTGCCAGGCATATCCAGAGGTTCATGGAAAGTGAATGAAAAGATCACTCTTGTACTCCAAAGTAGACGTACAGTATTTACAGATATGAATTGAAAGGGCATCGCTATGCTAGAATCTCCAGTTTGCCGTATTTTGGCAACGAAAACTGAAAATTATTGCAAGAAGATGTAAGAATTCTTTGTATTCCGGTGTGAAATATACAGACAATTAATGCTCTCATCGTTTACAAAAGAATAAAGAAGATTCCAAGGAATTCACGAGCCCGTGCACAAGTACCTGCCACTATTTCTAGCAAGAGAAATACAGAGAACAAAATAAAGGACAACAGACAAGGCGTACACCGTCACCACGAAGACAACCTGACGCTCCTAACAAATGACGCTGATGGTGCCGGGAGATATAAAACCAAGTCGCTGCGCTATATCTGGTTTTTCTTTTCCGACAGCACGATACTGAGACACAGCTGAAAGGAGAGAAGAGAAGAGAAGAGAATAGGGGCAAGGAGACAGGAGGAAAAGTAAAGTACGAAAGTAGTGAAGGAATAGCAAGCAGTTTCGTATATCCGAGGCGGGTGGTACGATAGGTACATGGATGGTAAAAAAATCCATCAAAATCCTAATATACTCCCTTCAAATACCGAAGCGCAGTACACACCTCTCTGCAAAGATTTTTTCTTATTACTTCGCGCAAACCGTATTCAGTTTCTGCCCTAAAAATTTTCTTTCCGATAGGAATTCGGGAACACATTCTCTCCATAAAGATTTTACGTGGTTCAGAATTCCACGTTTAGAGTATCTTTGACATGAAATCCACCCGAACTCCTACAGAGGCTTATATGATGTGCATCGCGTGCGAAACAAATCATGTAATTAGCACGGTCGTGCCGATCGTTGATAACCTAGACAGAACATAATCGCGAGCAGTTCCCAATTTGGTGAAGGTCTGCGACGATGGTATAGCTGGGCTCAAACCTCGTCGTCTTTGAATGCCTTTGCAAATTAGCGCAATTCGTATACACACACGTATTACAAATGCGTACCTCGGTACGCCTCTGCATGAGACTTCGTGATATCAGAACACGTCGAGTTTGATGACATTAATAGAGAAGAGGAAGAGAGAGAGAGAGATAGAGAGAAGTGACGTGTCGATGTGACAAACTAACGGTACGGCAGGAAATACAGAATGGAATTACAATCAAGAAAAATACGCAACGTGCTACTAATACAATATATAATAGCCGTAAATCTGTCTCAACTCGATCTCGGACAGTACTATCGACTCTACATATATACTTCCACATGTAATGAACTAATTGAACCCATTTTTCATAACTGATATAGACTATGTCATTCGGGCAGACATAAGGAACAATTTGGTCCAAGTTTCATCCAAATCGATCCAATGGTTCTCTTGTTTATCGGTAATAAACAGACAAACAGAGAACGGATCTTGTATATCAGTATAGATATATGGCGGGACAACCGTTAGGTATTGTTCAACGTGGATTATATAGACTTCCGATCGCATGTGGATATATTCGCGCGTGCATGTACCGAGAGTCACGTGCTGGTCGCCGTAGTGTTCCTCATGTACCTCGGATAGAATAGCAAGTTACACGGGTAACCCCTCCCCGGGGAAGATCGATGGCTTCAAATACTGAAATTGATCTCCGTCGTCGGTGCCGAAGCCGGGGCCAATACGGAAGTGCATCTTGTGCAAACGTAATTTCGCATAATGCATATTTGCTACGTGCTTCCCGGTCGTGCAGTCTATCAGTGCAAGTATAAATAATCCACAGCGTTGAGTCAGGATTGAATTCAGAATGCGTGTGCATCCTGTTAACACTTGTCCAAATGTTCGACAGCTATTCAGGGGATAAATCACCAGTTTTAATTCGTAATCCGTACGTTGAGAAAGTGATCCAAGAGCATATCCGTGACAGTGAGAAGTGATATCTACGGCTATTCGACGAATGTCCAGCTATTGCTGCAGGTACCTAGTCATTTTTGGTTGCGTTAAATCGATTACCATGCATTCCTACCGAAAATACAACTGTCACCAACCGTACTGGATGATCTACTATTCGTACCGAATTCACGTTGACACGTGATACGGTTGTGCACGTTGGATCGACGAGCTATTCCAGCGACGTTCGGTTATTCTGATAAAAGATTAAAAACTTTCAAAATCAGACGCTCTTTGTGTGTTTTCGGAATTGTTAGCCGATGACTCTGAAACCGTTTCAAACAGCAGTAAATGCTGTGTCGGGTGTGCAATTATGCCATGCGACTTGCAGTAGTGGCAGGATAACGTCGTGATTACACAAGGATCGCGGTACGTCACAATGCCGCAAACGCCTATCGGCGGCGACTAATAATAACAATCATTTTATAACATATAACGATCATTTTCGAATGTTTAATTCAACTGCATATCTGCACTCCGTGTCAAACGGCGTTATTGGGCATACCTGATTCGGCGAATAATCAACCGTGTCATTTTTTTTTTTCAATCGCGAATGCACCTTTTGAGTAGACGCAGATGCAGCGATCGGTGGGCGTCCAATCGATACAGGCTGGTGGCCGCGGAACATTTCAATCTGTCAGCGGCGACGGCTGCCGCCAAGCTGTATTAATAACGATCAATGTTTTTGGCACTGTGGCGACTGCTGGCTGCAGTAGCTGTACTGCAGGATCACGTGTAGAGAACGGAGACTAACTCTTTATCCGCAGACCCTGTATTTACGAGTCGTATAAGAATTCTTGGGCAGCTGTGCGCGACTCGCCTGTCGTATGCATCAACCTTTCGATATTTTGAGAAAGTGTTTATTGATCGGAAAGTAATTTCTGTACAACGCGAGGAGGTTGAATTACATCAGCGAGCTGAAAGCCACGTAGCCGCTGAGTTTGCTCGCAGCATCTCCGGCTAGTTGAAATTTAATTTATACTTCGGGATTCTTTTTCTCTCTCTCTTACTTCCTGCGAACCTATAACAATCTGAAGATCCGATCGGCACGATCTTATCCAATCCTTTTAGCGCTGATTAAAGCGTACCAAATCCAACTGATTCATCCTCGAAAACAACGGGATCAAGAAGGATATACCTATCTGGCTTAAAGTGCTTGGACAGCTGACATTCTTTACTGTCGTTTCAGATCAACAGCCTAGGTACACAGAGTTCGTTGGGTTCACTGCATTGTTTCAATTCCTACCGCGTTTTCATACTTTATTACCGTTCGCACAGAAACGGCCGAGCTTCCATAGAGCTACGTGCGCAGTCCGCACGTCCCGGTCTAGAGAGAGGGTAGCTTTTAAAACAAGACGCACGTACCGTAGGTAAGCGACGATAAGCGTTGCCTTCGGCTTTCAAAAATACTTGTACTTTATTTTTACAGTCCACCCAGCTATCGTTTCGCTCCGGCAAAGAACCAATTTGCTCCCGATTTACTTCTCTCCGGTACAACTTTCCGATAACCTTTGGCTATCGATTTACCCGCAAATTTTAACTCAACTTTATCAAAGTGTAATCAATCATTCTACCCCGGAGCAGTCGCTCCGTCGGACACATCTATTTTTAACCCTAAAGCACCTTTGAAATGATCGAGTCACGGAGGGTTCCTGTTTTTCAATTTTTTCACCGACGTTTTCAACTTGGCGCAAACACGTTTCAACTTGTTCAAATTCCGTCTTACTTTCCCCGATAGATGGACATAATTGAGGAACTTACATGTTCCGGGACCCGGAGTTTTAGTTCAGTGATTTTCGCACCTGTTCCGATAAGGTTAGCACAGGTCAGCAAACCTGTGTGTAGTTTCGTTCAAGCGGCACTCCGCCGCGATTAGACGTAATGATTATTACAGGCCCTTCGCTTCTCCTCCCATTCTCTCTACATATACATATAGCCAAATGGCGATGGTGCTTATAACTTGGTACTAGCCAGCCACTAATTCTCGCTCTAATAGTTTCCCGGTAAGTTCGCAGCTAGCGGCGTGTCACTATACCTATGCAGTAATATCGTCGGTTAATTGTGGCAGGTAGATGTGGAGGCACATAGGCACGCTGTAAACACGATTCCATGTATGCACGACAATTGTTGTACTCTCGAACTAACCGTAAACCAACTTCCAAGGTACATAATACCGGTTGCACAACGAAAACACCAAACGTCGGCATCGCCCCTTGAGGTATGGAACTACCGGGTATTACCTGCATATTCGATATTCCGTATCACGGTCATTTATTTTTTCTCCTCGTATTGATCAAAGTCGGGAATACCGGACTACTAACGAACCTGATCGGTATTTTTCGGGAAGTGCTTAGAAGTTGGGCACGAATTTGCAACAAACACCCGAGCCCGAAGCACGATCGCAACACGTCGGTTCCTTTCGCCCGAATCTGATTCCCCGGATTTCGCATATACGGTTGAAACCATCCAAAGTTAACGGGTCGCTTAACTAATTAGAACGATCCTACAAAGGCTACGGTTGCCCTGGATATTCGCTCGCGTTAGGTTCGCGCGCTCTGTTCGACGTATCGCATCATGTTGCGCCTGACTGCGGAAGTATAGGTTTCTACCCATCCATTGTATGCCTATAAAGGATGTTGACGACGGTGAGCAGTTTACGCTTCATCGTATAAAGGCATCAACTCAAACAGAGAGTTTCGAGTCTGGCCACATTTTCCCTACGTAGCCGTACGCCCATTGCGGTGGTATTTATATGCGGTTATATCGTACCTGGAACGTCCGTACGGACGCTGTTCCTACCTAGAATTAACGCAATGCGATGTGAGATATGGAATTCTAACCGTAGGCGGTTTTTTTTTTAATTCGAACGTAAAAAGTTTTGCTGATTTTTTATCTGAATGTATGGTGAAAATGAGATTATTCTTTGAGCGTATGTAGGAAAGACAATTCGCAAGAAAAGTTTTCAAATGTTTTCACTGTAATGAGAGAAACATCGTCACAGTTCCGTTTGTTTTATTTCCCATCGCGCCACGTAGACGAAGCGACACAATTAATTAAGCAAAGTTATTTATTGAAGCAAAGGAGATTCTAGAGGGAATAGAATAAAATAGAAAAGCTGGGCTTGCTGAGTATAGGTTATACCGCTGCGGCGGAATCCGCGGAATAAATTCAATCGATTTAATGGAAATTCTCAAAGACTCGAACGAGGCGAGATGCGCACCGGAATGAGAATTTATTACAGAGTGATAACAATATTTCTTTACCTAACACGTAGTAACTAAAGTAATTATTACCTTTGGCGTGATCTATCGCCATACCGTGATCGATACCCGGCAATAAACGTATATTGTGGATAAAATGTTGCGGTATCATTTATAAATGGCGATTACTTAAATTTGTCACATCAGAGTATAAAATAATCAGATTTAACGAAATGAGATTATGAAACGAAAAAATCGATCAATCTGTCTCTATTCAAATCGCATTTAATTAATTTCGGTGATCATGAGCACGTTAATTATAATCTCGAATCGTTTGATTGGGATATGCGTATACCTATCCGCGAAACAACGAGGCGTGCATCGAAATTGATCGGAAAGCTAATTTCCTCAAAATACAGAGGGAAGTAAATTAATTAATATAGACACACTGACTAGCGGTTGCCGATTATGGAATACGTCGGTGGCACATGGCTGCTAATGATAACGCCACACGAAACATACACAGGTGGTACAGACGGTGTATATTAATTAACAAACAATTAAGGATTGGTTAGCATCCTTCTGACATTTCTGCGTAATGGACCGAACGATTCGCGCAGCGCTGCCTCGTCTCGTTGATTTAAGCCATTAGGATGTAATTTATTAACCCGCATGCGGACTTGGCGTTGCCGCGATTGCCAATTTCAAAATACCAAATGGCCAAGCTTTCGCGCTTTCGTTTCTCTTATTCCGTGTTTTTTTTCCCTTTCTTTACGTTCCTCAACGCGGGGTTTCGCCGAGTGATTTAATTTCTGTGTTTCCATCCCACAAACAACCTCAACAATGACGTCGTCACCGTTGCGATATAGCCGGTATACTTGTTTTCCTCTAATTTTCATTTTAGTGATACAAACAGCACCGTATTTCTGGGTTTATTTAATCACTCGCGTAATTGGATAACGCGACTTAAAAATTCATCAACCTGTGTGTTGAAAGCAAGGAAAACAACGAAAAAAAAAAAATTAAATCATGAAGAAGGTATATACACCTATACTATAATGTATATTTAATACCGTGCAAAAAGCTCGGACGAAAGAATTTTCAATTGCAGCCCGTGTTTCATTTAATATTTATTATTATCCTTGATAATGTTTCCTTCGCATCGTCCGCCCGTATTACACAATTTCAAAACGTAATAAATATACAATGTTGGATTACAAACAAGAATTTCCCGCGGATTCATTAGTCTCGTGAAATAAATTATCGTGGACAGACTTTAATGCTACAATTCATCGCTGTGTCTCAGTTTTAGAGATGTATCAAGTTTTGCGAATCCAAGCGGCGGACTTCTCTTTTTCCCCGGGCCATTGTCAACTGAAACGCGCCGCGGAACCTGAGCCGCAGAGATACTGCCGAGAGCCAAATACCACGGAAAGACGGAAAATTATACCATAGCTAAAATATATCCACCACCCGTTGTCGTCAACATGGCTATTCTTCCAACAGAGTGGAATTGTCCTATTGGTGAAAACGTCGTAAATCCGATAGACTTGTTTACCTGTCCCTGGCACAGTTTTCCTGGTAACCTTATTTCATTTGCAATTCACACGCGCGTTGTACGGAATGTGTGATGAATTATGTATACGCAAAACTTTTTTTTTCACACCAACGAAATCTTCCGTGTGTCTCTTAATTTTTTTTTACCCTTCCCGTAAGTTCTAATGACTTTTTATAACATAACCCGTTCTCTCAAAAAGAACGTTACGTTTCTCATAAAAGGATGCACATCGCTTCTAGACCGCAATCACTATAAAGTAGCATACAAGATTTTAGTATCCACTTGATGAAAATTTAATATTCAATTTTTCATATTTTCTGTTTCAGGTAAGTTTTTCACCCCCCGTTTCGTCCAGTATCTGTTCTTCTACGAAGGTATATTTGGTGAGCTTTTCAATTGTATAAAATATAATCTATCCAACATGAACGTTCGAGAGTGCGTGTCAATAGCGTTATTAAAAAACTGCTATTGTTACACATACGTCAGTTGATGGTTACCGTGGTGGTCCGTATTCGCGGTTTGTTATATCCGGCGCTTAGGACCAATTGACAGATTAATTAATCAACATCAGTATTCAGCGGAATGTGAAATTCTAAGTGACCTAATCGTCGCTCTATAAAGCTCCAAGCTCGGCCGAGTGACGGATTAATTTTGCGGGCATGAGAGAGAAAAGCAATGGAGTAGGTAGCCAGAAAGGTATCGAGTCGCGAAATTATCGTCCAATCGCGGTTGGTTTGAGGTCAGGAAACCCGAGTCCGGAGATTCAGCGGGAGTGCAAAGCGGATCGGAAAGAATTATTATTATATTCGGAGAAACTGCAGCCTGAAGCGTGCCAGCGAAGCTTATAGAGTACCTGCTTTTATCAGATTGGAAATAAGAAGCCCCTTAGAAATTAACCTCGAACTAATTAACGAGTTAGTAATAACTCCCGTAGAACGGTGCTTTTATATGGTGAAATTTGAATGAAGATTTATCGCGTAACGTTACGTCATGCGGCAGATGATATAATTTTCTTAATTAGCCACGTTACACGAATTTATATGATGGATTACACATTTCCCAGGATAATAATTGAATGGGGCTTGCTAACCAAACGTACCAGTCTTCAATTAATTATACCGTGTGTACACGAATAACGACCGCCTACGTATCGGAAGTCAAACACAGGATGGAGATTTCGTTGGAGAAGAGAAACCAAGCTTTTACCAAGCTTTACACATGACAGATCTATTTTTTCTATCGAATGCGGTTTGAACCTGAAATCTGAACAGTTTGTCGTGACACGGAAAGAAAAATCGCTGCCTAGTTTTATTTATCGTACAAATAAATACGGTGTCTCTTGTAGTCCGCTACCGCTGTTAGGGAGCCGGTATACGTCTTAAACTTTGGGTTCGAGCAAAAACTTCTAACATGTTCCTTAATCGACGGATCGTTTTCCCATTTGAATAACATGCGAAACGACGCGATTTCTCTCCACCCTACGTAAGCCCATGGAACAAAAAACTCGTCTAAAGACATGCCGCAGGGAGTTTCCGAAGGCTTATGGGATTTCCGAATACGTGAAATGCATCGTTTTAATATGCTTGTGGGAAAATCTATATTGAATAAATTAAACACACGGGCTATCGTCGTGATTGCGTTTTACTTGATAACTCGAAGGAAAATAAATAAATTAATGTATAAAATTTGCCAAATCTTTTTCTTCTGAATATCTTCGTAATTTTTTGTCTCAGTTATGAGTGAGAATCTATAAGCAACAGCGCATGAGGAATTCTCAGATAACGCATTTTCAGAAAATGGGAAAATCTGACAGTGGCCATTGTCAGATTATAAACAGCAGAGAACGAAATGGATCAACAATCGATCACTGTTTTTTGAAATACTCGTGCTGGGTTCTGCAATTTGATCGCAAGTCGTCGTTGCCAGTCGAAGGAGACTTTGCATAATCATAATAATAAAATGTTACGACTGATCGATCAAGTGGAAAATTATTCCCGGCAGAAGGTTTTGAAAACGTAAGAAAAGCATTGGCTATAAAATAACGAGGAGAAGGAAATATAATTGGGTCAACTTATGAAATATGAACCTATATCCGGGGATGGAATAAACGAGTTTGTTGAAAAATCATTATCGGAAAGTATTAACTTTTCTCATGAAAATAAATCGCTCGACCTCCACACTGTTGGTGTACGTATAATATGTATATATAGGGCAACCTGCAACCCTAACCTCATCCCGCTAAGCCTTATTCGCTCGTAAATATCGTTTATATCCTAGTTATTTTTAGTCCCCGGTTGTTTTTAACGAATTACAACGAATATATATGCCGTTCCCGAATACGCGTATATGCTCCTATCGTACGTACGAGGTGAAGTCGTAACACTAACTTTCCTTCGGGCAGATAGAACGAGGAGGGACCAAGTGACCCTCTCGCGTATTCAATTAACGTCGTTATCGTCCCTTGAAAAGCGTGAGGGACGCGTTGAATGATATTGTCTACGACCGGACGATATAACTTTGGAGTTTCAAAATTCGTCAATGCCTTCAACGCTCTAAAAAATTATACTACGAAGCCGAGGAACTGTGAATTTTTTTTTTTTTTTTTCTTTTCATCTATTATTAGTCTTCTACAATCGATTCACGGCAACGCTTTCTTGCATCTCTTCTACAAATTGCCCGTTTTATGCGAGTTCTGATATTTCGAACCTATATGTATTTACTTATACGCCAATTTTCAGTGTAATGTATCCATTAAGGAATTCACTACTCAGTTCTGCAATTTCGTTGAATGTTTCGTTGAAACATAATTCAATGAATTGCGAGGACAAAAATGTATCTAAAATCATGGAAAGTTTTCATACCTTACAGATTCTGCGAAAATCATTTCATAGATGTGCGTTGAAGCAAAAAAGTGCGAAAAGTTAGTAGGACGAAAATAAGTAATTAAAAAAAAAAGAAACGAAAAAGACGATGATCGAAGATAATTTGTTTCGAAAAATGTAGTATCCATAATTGAAAGGACGGAGAATAAAAATTATTCCAACTCATTAGCGAGTGATCAGCAAAACGAGGGTGCCTGATAAGTGAAAAGTTTTGTTCAGGATCCCATTAGTTCCGACATTGTTCCTAACAATAGTAATAATTACAGGCAACGAGGTTGATATCTCCTTCATAATGCATATCAATACAATTCTCATCCTGCCGGGAATTTCGATGTCTGAGGAATTTGGGAGAAATTCAAAACTCCTGTTCTGTTCGACAGCGATCGAAGGGTGGGAATTGTCTCCGAGCAAGTACGGCGAACAAAAGTGTTAAAGATAAAACTCACCCTGCAGCCTATTGTTCAGTTTACACGTTCGCCGGGAGATTGGCTGACTGAGGAGTAGTAGAGAGATGGAGATATCTGCGATGCGAAGATTGCGAAACCGTAAATCAGGGTGGCAGAAGTTCCTGCAGGAGTAGCGAAAAAGCGCCGCATTCACCGAACTTGGAAGTTGAATCTCGGTGTAAACTCTAATGAAGAGGTTTTAATTCGCGGTAATGACCGAACTCTCGGCCAGACTCGACGACAGTTACGAACGTGTTTTGAATTTATTCCTCTTGGCGGGAAGAACAGAGCGAGTATGGCGAGATAGGAGGGCGGGAACGAGAGGCAGAGCCGCCGGGAAATGATATCTCCTAAAGTTACCCGTTAGTTTCCCAGAGGTTTTAATCTCCTTTCGGAAGTGAGGGCTGTACCGAAATGCGGCTGCGACGAGGGGTAGCAAATTAAGTTGTAACTTGCCTGCTAATTCATTTTTCAGGCTATACAAACCGCGATTACATTTTCGATAAATATACAAGCACCAGAATGGGAACGTGATTTCACGTTTTACATTTGTAATTCCAATGAAATCAGACTTTTTTTTTTCTCTTCCTATTAAACTTTCAAACTTTCTGCATGAATTGTAACTTTTCACCTTTCACCGTTTACCGTTTATAATTCACCTACTTCTACGTATATATTCTCTGCAGAGCTCTTCTTGGGTTTGACTCTAGTCTCTACTTTTCAAAATTCCCAAATAGAAAGAGGCTTACCACATAAAATGTAGGTAGGTACACCTCGCGATCGGGTCGAAAAATAAAAAAAGCAAACACTGTACGAAAATAACGTCAGCCAGAACGTGCAGGGTAAAAATATTTTCATTCCAGACAGAAACACTTCGCGTATCTAGGTATATAAATTACGCGGAATTGTGTTTGAACACGGTCAGTTCATTCGGTGGGTTTACAAAATGCTATTCCACGTGCAGGTTGCCCCGTGTCATCCTCTTTCATCCGTAGTATAAGGTGCAAATAACATCCGTGCATCGCTGCAGGACGGAAAGGTTCCGCCTGATTCTCAGCTGTAAAATTTCGATTCAATCCGTGTGTAAACGTCGATAATGGGTGAAAAACGATTCTGCAACGCGACGATAAGCGTCTCGTGCATCCGAACACCTTGATATATAACCGAAAAAATTACCATATGATCGGTGAAGAGCGTTGCACCCCCGCGATACACCGGCAACGATATGCAGTTATTACGTTGCGGCCGGTAGGTACACCCTGCACTCCATGAAGTGTATTGCACGTAGATACCCAGTTGTAAAAATAATTTGTCCCTGATAAACCGCGAGGTCAACTGCAGAATCTGAAACTTAATGGAAAATGGCAGTACATGAACTCTCGAGCTTCGCGAACGGCTTTCTATCGTATTGTTACGTATGCTATAATTAAATTCTTCTGTTGCGAAGGATACTATCGTGTATCCGAGAAATCCGACTGCTGAAACTGATGGCATTGTGAAAATTATCAATCGCTTGAATTGTGTATTGAAGGGTGTTTTTTTTCCATTTTTTTTTTCTCTATTCCTTTTTCGTAAAATCGTGTGTACTCTTAAGTATAATATTACAAGAATGCTGCAGGCTATCTTACCAATTTGGTCGTGTAGTGTACATATCACGGATTTGACGTTCCATAAACAATTTTTTTTCCTTCTGTCTGCTATACAAATATACGCCGTGTAATTGGACGGAGTTCTGAATGAAATGCCCGTGCCGTTGCCGCGAGTATCGACCCAGGCTTCGAGTTTCACGTCTACCTGAACGTGAAGAACGATCATTTTCCGGCGATGAAGGCCCGCTGGGTGGTTCATTATTTCATGATTTTTAAAAGCCTTTCTCAAAAGCGGCTTGTAGATATATATTCGCATATTCCATGGCTCGGTGAAGTACTGGAATTGCTGGTCGATGCAAGCGCCTCTATTTTTTTCATTCAATTAAGTACCCATTAGTTGAAAAATTTTAATTTTAAGTGAGTCACAGGTTTACATCCGTGGGTACGATATTTCCTTTGCGTTCTTGTCAAAGCTGAATCACGACTGGCCGAAGCCCTCATGGGGTGATGGACTTGACGTGAAATATTCATATTAACGTTCGGGGTGAATTGAGCTTCTTCGTTGGCCGAAAGAGCAGAAAACAACCCGCCGAGCCGAAGCCTTTTCATTCGGGTGAGCGCGCCGCGGTGTTTATGACTGGAAAACTTTCTGGCGCTTAATTACTTCCCGCGGTCATCTTGAATGAAAAGTTCAGTTTTTCTCGTTTTGTCCTCTTTACGCCCCGGAAATAGATCACAGCAAGCAGGATGGAATTATTTGAGCAACGAGGCACTTTCCGAAGCGCACCCACAACGATCCGCTCAGCTAACTTTCGATAGAACAAATTTCCGCTAATTGGGACGATCGAACATTCCGGGATTGGTTTGGATAGAATCACGGAGGTTCTGAACGGAATCAAATTCAATTGAACTAAATCGGTGAGACGATTGGAGCTGAGGGTATTGCCAACGGTTTACACAGCTTGAGTGCAGAGGGACCTTCGTATTATAACCTCGCTGGTCTCCATCCGCAGAGGAGGTGATACAGTAGCTCTATCATCGAGGAAAACAATGAACTTGCGTGGGTTTGCTGTCGGGCCTTAAAAAGCTCTGCTCCTATTGCAACAACTGTACGAGCTACTTTTTGCCCTTGCAAGAACATCGCCGTAACGTCAGCACTCGGATGGAGGGAAAATACTATAAAGTGGATTTATACCCAGTGAATAACAACCGTCCGACGATTTATTGTTTCGCAGTGATTGCCGAGAAATCAGTACAGAATATGAGAAAATTAATACCCTTTGTATTCGATTTAATAGGAAATAATTCCTCTTCTAATTGAAAACTCGAATGAACTTTAGAAAATTCCTTTCGATAGACTGGTTTTATCGAACAAATCTGTAACACGCCGTATTGCGTCTGTCGCGTCGATTGAGGACAGCGACATTTCTCATAGCTCGGTTCAAATTTTAAACTTTGTCCAAATTTTTTTCAAACTCTCACGAGAATTGGCTGTGTAAAGCAATTTTTATTAGAAACTTTTTTTAAAACTAAACTATTTTCATCAAGTTTGACAGATTATTGTCCGTACCCAAAGGTGAAAAAATGTTGGACTCACGTACGTTGTTTTAATTCGACCGTATAACACGGTACTTTATATACACATTTCAAATTCATACCCGATTACACTTGGCATGAATATTCGCATGGGAATACATCATGTGAATATGTGGGAGCAAGTGCACACGCCAGCGTACACTTTTTTTTTAATTCTGATTATGCATTAATTCCGTTTCAGACTGGTTCTGAATGTGCTGTACTTCTATATCCTAGAATTCAAACCGCGACTATACACCTCAGGGTGCGCAGCTTGAGCTGCGACGTTTAATATTCAACTTTTCAGCACTCTGGTAACTTCGAATTAATAATATATGTTCTGCATGTTTAATATATCGAGTGTAAATTTAATTCTGAATCACCTCATGCCGCATATGGATGCCTGATATACTCGCAGACAATTATCTTCTGAGTTTAATTATTGCCTTGCCACTCTGTGTATATACACCGTATTTGCTTTTAATTTAGACTGTACCAGCAAATAAGCATCGGCAGTAACTCATCGATCTTTGTAATCCGTAGCAACGAGTTCAGTGGACGGAGGATGTATACCTATAGTCATTTTTAACTCGAATAACGCCGAATGAAGAAAGGGGGCCGCCGTATCGATAACATCTCTAATCCGAAACAATCCCGAGTAAAGTACGGTAAACCCGAACGTGTCTCGGGTGCCACGAAAAACACACAGCGCTGGCGGAGGGAAAGGTAGAAAAACTGTTAGGGCAGAATAGTGACGACGGAATAAGGTAGAAATCGAAATGGACCAGTAAATAGCGAAAGGGGATTGCTGGGTCTGTTTTCCATTAAGATTGCGTTGGCCTTAAAACCTTTTTCCCATTTCGGTGTGCAACAGAAACACTAAGGCCGACCAAATATCTAGATTCAATTTCCGAGGGTAGCTGCGATAGACGAGTAAAGATAATCTAGATAAATATACGTATACAACGTAACCAACAACGAAAATTTACTTTGTCTCGAGTTGCTCAAGCTTTTCAAAAAGTTTGGCGAATTATGTAATCTTCATAACTGTAATAAATTAAGTCGGTATGTTTCTGTCCTCACAGTTAGTCGCTATAAATTTTGAGACACATTTCCTAGAGCCACCTCACGTCAGCCAACATGTTTCAAAATTAAGTACTCCCGTTACCATCTTAAACTTCGTTCGTTAGAGCTATTGCGCTAGACGGCAACGGTGGTGCGTAGAGTTGAGTAAATTTCTGATATATTAAGTGGCAACGGTAACAATGGGACTCTAACTACCACTTTAATGTCATTCTGGTAGGTCAGAGTTGCATATTAAATTGAGTAATAGGTATACGCTCAGGAGCAGGTACCGTCTGTGTTAATAAGAAGCACAGTGGCTCAAAAAATTAACAGATCTCCTTTAATATCTCACCATTTTTCAAACACTTTTTATTCTCACGTATACACCTACAGACTTTCACTTAGTTGTTTAACGGTAATGAGTTCACTACGTTGACCATAACGCTAACCATTTTGAAAAGGTTAAACCATGTTGAAAAGAAAAAATTATGCACTCACAGCTGAAAACTCAGCCATTCCCAAATATACACCAGGAAATGTTCTGGAATTTTGCTCGTCACCCTTGATGAAACGCTACCAAACGACACTGTTGTAACTACGAGTCAAGTGAATTTGTGAAAGATTAACCGACACAGGAACAGTCGGAACTTTAACTACCACTTAAATCTCATTTTGGTGAGTTGGGGTCGGGTACTTAACTGAATAATAGATAATAGGCCTTGAAGCACCATCTATGTTATTAAGCAGCATCTTTAATGGCGCAGAATGTTCGAATTTACGTTTCTGACAATTTCGAAGGGATATTTCTATTCATCCAGCGGATTGCGACTCCCGTTTTGGCCCATATGGTTAATGTGCTACTCGAACGGACACGGTCCTCTGTTTTTAGGTATTACTCGTATGCTTAGAAGCATACGTGCGTAGGTATAACCATTTGCAAAGGCCATTAGCTTCCTAATTAGCAATTTCGGTACGGAAGGAGACCACCCCAATCCCTAGGCACAATTGTGCCGCGGACGACGATGAAACGGTGGCTTTCGTTATACTAGATGCAGAAGAAGTCTACGAACAGCGAGGACTACAAAAAGGATCCATGAACCAGTCCCAGTGGATGGGCTGTAAAAGCGTGAGACGGGGGGTGAAAAGGCGGAAATAGAAAAACCCCAAGACGTGTCAACGTCAACGAAAAGGGGAACGCGAGGAACACAGCCAGGGTAAACAGGGCTCGAGGTGAAACGACGACCGACGCATACAATGTACTTTTCAATCAGAGTCCCCGTGACACTGGTAGTGCTAAGCTTAAGGAATTTGAAACGGAAATGACATTTCTGTTTTCATATTTCTATCGCATTTCTCTCAGCACGCAGATACATTGTTTGATTGATTAAGCACCTTACACCTGTTGGCATCGTCATTCGAATTTGCTTTGGTTCTGATTATTTCCTGATTTTCTCCAAAGGACCCAAGGTAACAGACGCTTTTTGTCGGTAAATGAGGAGTTCTAGGTGCCTACCTGATACTCAAAAATTTTCAATTAGTTGATGAGTAGAAATGGTTAAACAATGAAAAATTCCCGAGACAGCGAGAAGTGAGAAAGTCACGGTGGACGATATCGTATGTGTTGGCCGGCGGAGGGTTGAAAAAAAATAAGCACCACGTTTGGTAGGCATGTGACATGTGGTTTACATACTGAAAACCGCATGAGAATTTAAAATTGATACATCAAGCACACTGCGACGATACGCACGGCGATTTTTCACTTCGCGATGAAATTATCTAAATTTATCTGACATGCAAGGAGAATTTAACGCCTTAAGTTTTGTGGGTATAAACGTGGAAACCACTCAGCCTACAAGCAAACTTTTTATTAACTAGATACCAGTGAACTTGGAGAAAGTAAATGTTTGCGAAGACACGAAAGTTATTTAATTCACTTGTCATACAAACGGCAAACTCGTCGAAATTTCCAATGATCGAAGCGTTTTAAAATTCGTGAACACATCACTTGTCGCGATACCATTGAATACAATATTGGAATTACATTTCGCGATGGACGGAGAAATCCACTAAAAATTATTAGTATCGGTTTTTGCCGGTAATCCCAAGTAATGCTTGTTGGCCCGTGCGAACCCTTGTCAAACAACGAACTTCTTATGATCAAATATTCACCGATATCGATTACGTTCCTGAGCGTCGAAACTTGCTGGGTCACTTCTTCCTTGAGTAATGATTCTCCGTGGACATGAAGTTACCGTTCGGGTCACCCAATCACTTACCTACCGCAAGTTTGAAACTATCGCGTGCCGACCGGAGCGTTAGCGAAGAAAAACAAGGCATTCCTTATAGCTGCATAGCAAATTTTTGTCTTCGAGGAAAATGGAAATGGACAGGGAACATGCGGATCAGGAAACCTCGGTTCGCGATTCAGCCGCTCAGCATCTTTGCAGTAATGGCGTGATTATCCGTTAATGGCGACGGAGTCGCGCAGACACAAGTAAAATTTTCGAGAAAGAAGAGCGGATAACGACTCGAATGGCCAGAGAGAGAGCAGAGCGCGAAAGCTCCCGGCATACGTTAGTGCACACATTCGGTAATCTCGTTGGAATTGAAACACGGAAGAGGACAAAAAGCGGTGGTCCGCGGGTTACGACTCCTCGGATTTAGCAGGGTGTAAGATACAAGGATGTCGCGGATCCTGGAGCAGCGGAGGAGGATGTTCGTTGTGAGAATACGCGGGGAAGGAACGAGGGTGGGAAATTGCGAGGGAGAAGAAACGAGAGAGCACGATACGAAAGAGAGACGCGGTTCCAGTATCGGCTAGGCTCAAGAGGGCAGGAGCTAGACAGATGTAAAGGTGTCATGCCCGGTACACGGCTGCCAACCGCCCGGCAGGAGCCAGTCGATCACCGCTCAAGCTCACTGATTCCAATCTTAATGGATCCCATCGTATCCCATTCCATTCCATTCCATTCCGAACCGCCAGTCGTTACAACCGTTCCTTCGACTTTCTCGTGCATCCACAGAACGCCCACCGCGCGTCCTTGTGTATCCTTGCTTCTTCCTTCCTTCTTGTCGCTTTTCCGCTCGGCTGCCCTCGCGACGACGAACTCGATGATTTCGTTCATGTTTATCTTTTACCCTTTGT
This sequence comes from Neodiprion virginianus, assembly GCF_021901495.1. Taxonomy (NCBI): domain Eukaryota; kingdom Metazoa; phylum Arthropoda; class Insecta; order Hymenoptera; family Diprionidae; genus Neodiprion; species Neodiprion virginianus. Next base: position 29,700,044 of record NC_060879.1, on the reverse strand, counting down.
TTCGGGGTTCACCGACGTGAATACAAGCCAACCATGCCAATTGAAGCGGTGATCAGATAACATCTGGATCCGAATAACCCGGCTAGTAGCTCACACTGGGAACGGAATAATTCTTTCTTTACGCATGAAAAGACAATGGGCACGGCTAGTACCGTGCGTAATAAATCTCGTGCGGTTATTGGATTTCGAGTTTTACTCCTGCAGCATCAGCACCGAGTGCTATGGCTAATAACTTATCCGCGGATTAAAGGCGCCTTCGATTTATACCGGCTGAAAGCTACAATCTGTCCTTTACTAAGCGGGATAAAGCAGCCGTCAATTACAACCCTAATTGAAGACCTCATTGGTTAATTGACCAAGCAGAAATCCGGCACATATCCTTCGGTACTCGGGAGGGTTTTAAGCTTCGTGCGTAAAGGGCGATTTGAATATACTAAAAACAACTGGAGAGCAACGGTTTTATAAAAAAATTTCAAATCGAATTGATTCATCTTCAAATTTCCTGGTGGCAGGTTTTACGTTGGGTTTCCGGTGCTGGAGAGGGGGGAACGCTCCGCCCCGCAAACCATCCTCCATCCTCGCGACAGTCTCCGTATTCCCACAAAGCTCTCCTACCGCGCCTTACCTTTTCGAGGATGTACGCGTAAAACTTTTCATTTCCGAGCTGATTATTGGAAACGCTGCGCGAGAAGCTGCGATAGGATCCGAAGCGAGAGAAAGACGGAAGAAGAGGCAGTGCGCGGTGAAGGATGAAGCAAGAGACGGAAACGAATGCGGGGGAGGGAGGAGAGAGACAAGGAAAGCGAACGAAAGAGGGCGAAAGAAAAACGAATGTAAAGGAGGAAGGCCAGGGAAGGCGGAGAGTTCGAAAGAACAAGAGGGCAAGGTGGAGAAGGAAGGGCGAAATGGAGTGAGGTGGATGTGTGTTCTGAATGAGAACACGTACCTAGTTTCCATGACTTTCATTCTGGTCAGGAGCGGTCAGGACGGCGAGCGGGAGAGGAGAGGGATGAATGGATATGGGGCTCCGTATGACACGAGGTCGATCACCAAGGAGTTTATGGAAAGCAGCTTCCGAGTATGTGCGGGGGCTGCTTTTGCCTCGAGGCTAACTTTTAACCGTGTATATTCAGGCCCCTTTTCCTTATGGAATTTTCCTTGCCAAATTGCCTTATACGGGTCACGTGGATTTCGCGAAAAAGAGGAATAGAACAGAAGAGAAACGAAAAAGACGAAAAGACGTGGAAATTCCTTTTATTTGAAACGTGAATCGGTTACTCTCGTGGAATGAGATTGATTTCCGAATTGTGTATAAAATTTATGCTATATGATCAAACTATTTCTATAAAAAAGTAAAGTTCTGTATTGTTTTTATTTTTGTCTCTCTATCGGAAGAATGTTCAATATTAAACCTGTTATATTTCGTTGAGAATTCTAAAAATATTGCCTTTAATCAAACGCAATTTCAAGTTTTGCAATTTGAAATAAGGAAGATGCGAGGAATCTCGCAATTGGCGTGTTTGGAACTCTACTGCAGATGACGAGCATTGAATATTGTACAGCTGTGTGTAATTTCACGAAGATTGATTTAATTTCAAGAACTTTTATCCGCCCACTGCAGGATTACCAGAGATTTGAGAAAGGCCGAGCGATATATAGCTAACTTGCCTACTTGTCGAGGGATTTAAATCGCCACAATAGTTATCCTAGGAAATTGAATTCCTACGAAGTTCAATAAACCCAATTGAAGTCAATCTTTTTGCCGACTTGAAATACACATCATTGTTTATATAATTATGCGAAAAAATATGCGCTCTTATAAACGTAGATGCCCATTCTTGCCGAGGTTAGTAGCATTTTTTTTTAATCATTTTTTCGAAAATAAATAAGGCATTTCATAGTGCATATATATTCGAACAAATCATCGGATAGATGCTTGTACTATGTAAAATCAAAGGAATCGCATGCGAGCTGACCGTCGATTTTTTTGCACTCCGCGTCGAGAAGAAAATTTGTGTTTTGTCAGCGAGAAATACATTTTTTCCACCATCTTTTATCCCTCTCCCTTACACCCTTTCCCATCGTCGTTTCAAAGGTGCCGTTTTTATAGGTATTTTTATAACCTGGTGACACGTGTACGCCGGGTTTGACCGGCTAGCAACCCTTGCGAGAGGGTGGGTCGCGTTTTTATGTCGTCGATGGAAATGAGCCGACCAACTTTTACTTTCGTCTTCGCACCGCACTTCAAAGTCTTCCCAACTTGCCTACTGAACGGCCTACGTCACTGCAGCATGTTTACCCACGCGCTCAGTCTACTGAATTCATAATTTTACAGGTGTTATACTTGCAGTTAGTTCGCTCCCCCCGCGTAAACGGTTCTTCTTTTTACTTCTTCCCTACATAATTAGGCATTCTCGCGATATTTTATACGTACTATTCATGGTTGAATGTTTTTTAATTAAAAGTTCCTGTTGTATCTGCATTGACAGTAAGAACAACTTTTAGTCCTTTTTTTACCCGGTGTCTGAATTTTATTTTAAATCGTTGTTTCTCTCAATTCAATATCCAATATTTGACCAAATGTTTTCACGTACTACGAGTGACTTCAGATTCAACAAAAATCAAAATTGCCTTCAGCCTGCCGAAAACAGAAAAGGCACAGAGAGTTTGAACTTGTCACGTAGCGTGATTTCCTTTGAAGGAGAAACTTTTTCACTGTAACCACATTTTCTCAAGCGCAATTTGGTACAAAGCCTCGTTTGGGACATTACGAGACCTATGTTTATAGGTATGTATATGACAAAAACCAAATTCTTTAATCGAAACTATTGTTACGGTATCACGAATATGGAAATTAATTATGGAAAAAAGAAAGGAATGAAGTTGGTTTTGTAATAGATCGGACGAAAATAATCCTTCTAATCTTGTGAACTGATTCCTAACGAAAAACGTGGCCATTTGGGACACCTGAGTAATACACCTCCATCGTATGTACCGACGAAGAGGCGACGACGGAGAGTGCAGATTTGTTTTAAGATTTTCTCTTTAGCTTTATACTTCTTTATTTGAAGATAAGGCGAGAGGAGGATAAGCGAGACGAAAGCCGAGGACTACGCCTGGAATAGTCAATTCATTTGAGACAATCTGCCAGAGTGCCTCCCATTTTCGTCGACCTCCTCTGTAAGCGTCTTTACCGCCATTCCTGTCGCCCGCAATCATTCGGGAAAAAGACTTGCATAGGATCACGGGAAGGAGGCTGTTGTTTCTCCCCCTCTTTCTGTTTTTTATTTTTTAGTATGTCATGAATAAATCAACGTTTTATCGGCAACCAGGTTAGTTCTATAGTTCCTCATGGATTGATACAACAGATCATTTAATTTTCTCGATACGCAGCATACCAAAGTAATATCACGCTTGGTACTCATAGCGATCATTTGATATCGGTAAAGCACAGATATAAAAAGTTCCACAATCCGCGTAAGTTGCATGACTAGTTTTGGAAGAAAATGGGTTGAGAAAAAATAATATTCTATGGAAGATCACGTGACATTTAAATTGAAAGTAGGTATCTGAAGAATACAACGATATTCTCGCCAGCATCCGGACTACTCTCGTAGCACCTGATAGGTGATTTTATTTTTACGATTTTCTGGGGAAAACTATCTGACGAAACTCTATCATGCTCGAATTTTCGAATTCCGCTGAGAGGCCACGCGAAGTTGGCATCTCATTTTTCTGAGAAACCGTATTTTGAAAATTCCTTTATAACTATCGCCGAAATTCATTTGGAATTAAAGAACTAACCTGATTGCCAACGGAACTTTGATCTATTTATGACATGCCAACATTCGGGATGCCGAGCCACGCTGGTTATTGTTCCACCTGCAGATGTTCCGTTGGTACCAGTTTCAACATCGCGAGTTATACACACCTAATACGTGCTTTCAAAGCACCGAACGCTTGAAGCGAAAAACACGCACTCGGATAAGGCTTTTTTTTTCAGAACACTGTTCTCGTTATTTTTATTTCCCCAGTTGCGGTAGGTACTCGCGAACAATGTTGAGGGCATCATCCAATTTTTTTTTCTCCACGACTGAACTCTCGGTTACGGAATATACCTACACAGAATCTACCCACTTCTACCACGTGTAGATGCAGCTTTTTCAGGGCAGCAATTTAAGCTGGGGGTATACCACCCTGGATTTAACCATACATGTTATGTCTAAAAGAATTATCATCATTATCTTCTATACAGTTTCAGGTCCCGGTTTTATGCTGGAATCATAGCAATATGACTGTTTGTTTATTCCCGTTCTAATGTGAATATTATTCTTCCATATCGCATAAGTACGTATAACTCGAGTCTTGAAGAATATTTATGATTTTTTTGCTCCCGCCAATTGGGAAATATCGTAGATTCTTTGGGAAACAGGTTTAGAGTATACTTGCGAAGATGAATAACTACGAGCTCTCGCAAGATTGAATCTCAAGCCGTTAAGCCGCGGGATTTATTTTCAAATCAACTGATTTGCACACTTCGGAAATGGCATTATGAAATTTTCAGTGAGAGAATAGCTTTTGGATTCAATTTTCATTAATCGGGCGAATAGTTTCACGAATTTTTTCTCGCGGGTCTCGCAGTGTTTTTGATAATTATGGGTACAGTGTCTCTGTTCAATTTCAACTCTGCGATATTATTCATGAAACTTGATTCACTTTTGAGCAGGTATTGTATCTACGGTACATGTGTATTCGAAGTGAAAATAGCAGCTAGGTTCAGACCGGTGCTAATTTGAAAACGTAATTGCTATTGGGAAGGCAATCACAATTGCGACGAAACCACAAAGTATACTCACCGTTTCTGCGATTGAAAATAGCCACGGCACTTCGCATTTGTCGTTACACATTTTAACGATCGAACGCAGTTGCATGTTAATTGACGAATCCGACGAAACTAACGAGGCGCTTTGTACTATCGTCATTATTATAGACGTATAACGTAAGCATGAAATTCGTTGAATGGAAGTAGAGCACGAATGCGAATATAATTGAGGATCGGCAAAAATTGTCTGTCTGTAAAATTTGAGCGTTGGGTCGATTGATCTATCTGAAAATAAACTAGTATGAAGTTAAAAATATGCCCGCAGTACCATTTCGATATCAATACGCGAAGCGGAAATATAAGCGATGTATGCAGTATATGTCGAAAAATATTTTTAAAATGTAGCGTACCTAGTGCATTATTGAAACGAAAAATTCTCGAAAAAGGTATAACGCGCGGTGACCGGAAAGACAGGAAAACTGACCGGATGCAGCATCGTATGGTTAGAAGCAATAATCTTAAAAGAGTGAAGTTCGTAACGTTAATGTAATGATTCATTTTTAGGAAAAACCATTAATTCGCAACTGTAGAATCATCTCAAATTGAGTAATCTATTTTTAAAAAGCAAAGTGTATTCAGGTTTTGGAAACTAAATACCTTTAAAGTCGTTCTAAATTTTCAAAACAATGATTCTGTTTCAATATTTCGTCACTTTAACGTTACTAACTTAAACCTGGTGTAATCTTGCAGACTTCCATGGCATCATGGCCGTCATCTGCGCAGAGAAATCAGGAAAGAACACGAACTATACCAAACACAGACGAAGCAGAAATTTAATACGATATATTTAAATGCAAAGCTAAGCTCACGTGAGAGGACTTTATTTGCCGTTTCACTATTTAGCTAGTTACTTTCCTCTATCTGTCCATCGATCTTTCTCCTCGAGTCGAGCTTCAGCCTAGATTGAACTTAATTCGCCCTTCGGTATCAGGCAGACGATGTAAGCTACTTCAAGAATAAAAAAAAAAGAGAAAACACGCAGAACACTTACGCGCACGTGCACAAGTTAACTTTGATTAAAAAGAACCCAGACTACGTATTCCACTAAACTGTATCATGCTTGCGGGAGGGATAAGATCTTTACTCTCAGTATCTGGCACAGTACATATCTAAGTTTAATAATAACGGTTCCAACTATGCAAGTATAATAGAATTATGGGAAATGGTATGACAACGTTGCGAAACAACCTCTATCATCCACTCGGACTTGTGGTTATACGATGGTTCAACTTGACCAGGAACTGATGGACTATCAAAGTTTGGGTTCTAAATCGTGACATTACTGGAGCTATCGAGTAAACAAGCTAGTTCTAAGGATCTTCAAACTTTACCAAATTTCAGTAATTTGTTAACTTTCGTAAATGGAATCCGAACGATGATCATGCTGAACATTGAGACACCTGCGTTAACTATCACGAAGTATAATTTTGGTATTCTTCCACATCTGTCTCGTTAGTTTGCTACTATTGGTAGGTCGTACAATATTCTGTCAGCGAATAACCGTTGCGTCGTTAAAATCACCTTTGACAAGTTTTTCTGTCAATCAACGTTTTTGTCAATAGATGTGAGGAACGACGCTGTACCAGCTGATCATATACACTCCAGCTTTAAGTCGAGTGCACTTGGTCTCGGGCTAGTGATCACATGGCATGAAATGAGTATAGCACAGCAGCCAATCACGAACTACTTTCTGTTTGATCTTCGATGGTGCCTGCAATGCGGCAAACTGCCAGGCAGCGAATTCGTCCTCAAAATTGATGATATGATTAGGGTAATTGCAAGGTACACGATCATTATGGACCGGTGATAAAGTGTGTCATTTGTAAAATTAGAATCTTCGGTCAGGCTTGACCTCAATGATTTCTATATCTGATCCCAGAGTTTATCTTTCGACGAAAACACAACAAGATAAAGGAAAAAAGAATCGTCTCGGAAATCACGCGTCCTGATGCCCGGCAGCTGCAAGCAGGCGAATGCAGTACAGGTCGTTAACGAATACAATACTGCGAAGAAATTAGCGGTACCAGTGACCGAGCCAACGAGATACTACAATTACGGCGGCAAGTTTTATCCCGAGCATGCTCGTATGACAGTATATTTAAATTTCGCGTGCTGCAGCATGCAGGCTCCGTGTCTGCAGAGTATTTCGTACGAACCTCGTGGTTTGACCACCCACTGTTATAAACGAGGGTAATTTTGCAGCGGAAAAGGGAACCTGATGCACAGATATCCAGCAGTGATCATGTCGAGGGCTTTTTGGAGCTGACATACCGTGAAATCAGGGGTAAAAATCTCAAGTCATACTTACTTTATTTTTCACCTTTCAGCCGTGTTACAATAGGCTAGCTTCATCTGGCGAACAAGGGATCGCGCGGTTTGAAAATTATTATCTAAAATCAATGTACATACGTTTCATATACGTACGTATAACCAATTTCAACACTCCATAGCGGACCTCTGATTTTTTTCGCTTGTCTAGCGGGTATTTAATAACTGATGAAAAATCGTTGCCTGATCGAACCTCGTCGAAACGACCTCCGCGTTCCTCTATAATGCAGATGCGCTGGTTATGTCGACACCGCAGGTATCCCTAGTCACAGTACATACAATGTACACACACATATACAGAGTGTGTATACCATGCGACGACAGGCAACAGGGGTCGCGGGCAAAATAGTTTCGCCTGACAAGTTCCTAATTTGAAAAGGGACACCCCATTAGGGACGCAGTTTCCCGGTTTAGTGTGAGTCTGTGTACCTACAATGCTCTATTCATGTGACCGTCCCTATGTGCGCTTCGTGCAGCCTACCTGATCGTTAGCATATTGTTTTATCAAAGCCTTTGGTGCTGCGTGATTTAACAAGATTATTGCGACTGTGTCGCGTCGCGTTTGCCCATAACTTGTGATTGAAAAGCAACTATCAATATCATTAATTTTTGGAAAATAGTTGAAAAAACAAGGAAAAGTTCGATATGAAATATTGCGGAGGCTAGAACGGTGTAACACGGCGAGAAAGGAAAGTGCTTTGTACTCTTGGGAAAAAAATGGCATTCGTCGATCTTAAAGTTAGAACTTAAATTCTTAATATAAGAGTTCTAAGCTGCGGGATAAATGCGGTAATAAAATTTCGGAGAACATCGTTAGTTCATCGACGTACTGAGATTGTTCTGCTCACACTGTAACCAAATTCCCAAATTTTTGGTATTTTCATGTACCTACAGGAATACCATTCCCTAGTTGTTGACTAGCAAATCCTTTTGCCACACGTGTGGCGTTTGATCTCGAACGCACGATAATTCGGTTTCTTATATAGATATCCTAAAATTTGTTAGTTTGGATTATCGTGCTGCTTATTTTGACCTTTTTTTTTTGTTAAAAAATGTTACAGTCCAGGTCTTGACGCGAGAAATCAGTAGCAAAATCACCGGCTAAAAAACAATTTGATTTCCGAGTAAATTCTGTCACCTTTCTTGGTAATTTATTCTCCCCAACGCGACGAAACAGCCATCTATGTATAACCGCACAGCTACCTCGATCGAATGTGACGTTGAATGCAGATTTGCCGATACCTTGATTTCAGGTATTGTGGCAAAAGGCGACATTTGCATTCAATTTTCCTTCGTTCCGTTTTCATCTCGTTCACCTCCGAAGATCTAAATCACACCCGTGCTCTCGATTTCTGGGCGTTGTTCGTCTCCCATCTCCCATCCAAGTTTCGTTCGAAAAGTTCACCTGACCCCCAGAGAAAACAAAGGTTCTATAAATTTACCTGCAACAGATTCCCTCTGGATTAGTAATATGGATAGCCGTGCGAGCGGGCTATATAAGTTTAAAGTAATTCAAAGCGAGCTCTTTTTATTTGCAATTTCTCTATCGCAGCTTACCGCCAGACGGGATAAGCTTATCGTAACGCGTTACAAAGTATTGCACTTTTAAAATTAGAAGGCACGAGTATATATTATACACATGTACATACATAAAGCTGTGTATTCGGAATGCCTCGCCGCGCCGCCATGAATACAGATATATTGTATAATTGCAAAAAGCCCGCCTTTCCGACGACTAACGAACAAGAAAAGAAAGTAACAAAAAGTCTTTCCACCTTTTACACCTTCGTCGGCGAGGTGTAATAAATACTCGTACGCAACGAATCTATCGCTGTATACGCACGCACCCACATATGTTTTATTTATAAATAAAAACATTTTTTTCTTTCTTTTAATCAAGATTATATTTTTCTGGGTCTGTAAAACTCGCTGCAGGAAAATGTAACAACTCGCGGGGTGAATTAACGCCGTTGGCCCTGCAGGTTGAATTTTTATACACTGTATAATATTGTCTTCGAAATTACAAGGTCTGATGCTGTACGAGAAAGGCGTGTATGGGTTTCTATGTATTCCGCAGAAGATATGCGCAGGTTTTCCGCTATACCAACTCGGCTCCGGCTCTGAAAAATATCCTCTCCACCTTACCTCGTATTTATGAAAGAAGTGATATTTTATGAGGCATGTGCGGAACATTTTTACGCGGGTGTCACGCGTCACAGATCAGTTATCAGAGAGACTTGCGGTACCAGCCAGAGACAAACGAATAAAAAGAAGAAGAAAGAGGAGAAAGAGAAAGAGGCAAAAAGAAGAAAAACAGTAAACGGAGGGAAAAGTCAAACGGGATAAAAAAAACACAAATTCCTTTTTGTCTGTACATTATTCGGTAGATACAGTTGTGACACGAAATTACTACCCACGGGCATGTTACATCATATAATCGTATGAAAATTCTACCAGATATCATTTATATCTACCTGTATTATATATAGTTATACTTATAATGTTTGAAGATGGGCTATAATTCGATTCGTGTACTATTACTGCGAAGTTATATTTGAATTTGTGGAATAGAGAATTACTTCAGTTGTACAAATTGACAATTGTTTGAAAACGATGAACCAATTTTTCTGCAAGCAAAATTTTCCTCTCTGAATATTAACAACTTTTCGGTGTGTCGGGGAATTTTTTCTCTTCGACCACTAAACAGAATTTTAACGCGAGACTATAAACTGGAAATTTCACTGTAGGTAGATAGGTAGTTAGGTTGGTATGAGTAGTTGCGAAATAAACTGTTCGTCATATTCTCTGAGCATTAGCATTGCAACAAAAGTCGACCCTCGTGCGTTCTTGAAAAAAGTTTGAAACTCATTTTGAACTATCTACGCCAGGGCGTAGATAGATCCATTCCATCCGTAACTTTCAACTTTCTTCAGTTTCAAGTTTCGAGTTTGAAAATCGAATTGCAAAATAATGAATCTTATACCGTAACGTCGGTATAACCGCGCCCGATCCAAACCCAGACGTGTGAATTTATCTTCAAGGAGTCAGCTCGCTTTTGCGGTGCAATCGAAAAACTGAATGAAACCCCGCGAACGATTTTCGCCGATGAAATCACATGGACGTGCACCGGTTCTAAATCCCAATTAAAATGTATCGATCGACCCGCAAGTCGCTCTGAGCGCGATGCATCGGGACACCCTTGGAAGAAATTATACGGACATATAGCAGGATATAGGAAGGAGACGAAGAACCGGAACCGCTAATTTGAATACAAACGAGTTTAACGGCCGAGGAAAGCGTAAAATGTGAAATGGCGGAAGGAAGGAAGGAAGGAAGGAAGGAAGGAGGGAAAAAAGAAGTATCGCATAACGTAATTCTAGCTCGTAGGTAATACGTTCGCAGAGAGGATATACGTATCTACCTAACCGATGTAATACCGTGCAACGCACGTCAAGAGCAGCGAACCTGGTATATACAGAGGCGGTTTGGGGGATGAAATATAGATTAAAGTTATGGACATATATAAGCAGGCATGGAAGAGAAAGAAAGAGAAAAGGCGTATATAGAAGGGTGCGCTGCCGTCCTGCATACCAGGGCATTCCTAATATGAAAATGCCCTGAATAGACGCATGCCTCGACGAGCTGAGAGAGAGAGCGAGAGAGGGAGAGGGAGAGAGAGGACGGTAGGAAGGTAGGAAGGGAGGGAGAAAGATTTCTTACGCACAAACTTCAAGTTCGAGCGAGCACTTCGCGGCAGACTTTCCTTCCTCCTGAAAATACTCCCCGTCATTCGTTAAACCCGCGAAGGCTCAAACTTAAGTTGGATGAATTGCCATCGTGCCTAGGTGTGAGTAATGAAGCGAACCGGGTCAATTCGGGTACTACGAAAAAAGTTTTTGACCCTGGTAGATCTTTTTCGGATGGGATTTCAGTACGAAGAAGATATAATCTTCGGCGAAAAATCCGTGCGATGAGTGACTTTCAAGTCGCAATGGATTCGAGGTAACATTATGTTGTAGCTGAATGTTGTGCTCAAAATCTGCACATAGTGTTTATCCGAATTTAATGTCGAGAACAAATTAATTAGGTGAGTCAATTTCTGCAGTGGTACAGAAGAAGTACAACTGAAAATTAAAAGACTACAGTCCAAGTTCTCAGGGTCTGTATGAAGAGGATAATCGTGTACTCTGAAAATATTTAGGTACTTATCTGGTATATAAAATCTGGTCGAATAATCTAACAATAAGGTTAAAAATTTCTTCGTCATGCCTGAATCATTTTGTATAACAAATACATATTTATGTAGGGCATTGAAGGGAACTTAATTATAAAGCAGAAATCAATCGTTGATAATAATCGTTTGTCAAATTGATTCGAACCGTGAAACAGCCGGGATATAACATGATTTAAGGAAAAACATTTTATCGTACGGATATTTTCAATAAAACAAGCTATTATCTAAGTCTGATGCTGCGGACAAACTGCAGATTGTGAACTTATGGACGTGACGGGAATATTCTTTTTTCGAGGTAAGGCGACCTGGGCAAAGACACGCCGCTACGCCACCTGCCACGACATTTTTTATTTATTTATTTACTTATTCTTTTGATTAATGTGTTTTCTAGTAGGTAGTTGAAAAACTTTTCGCGACACCAGATGTTTGAAAAATTCTTTAAACTAGAGTGCGGGCGCATCCGACCTTCGTAGTTCTGCGTAGTTCTGTTTCCTTTCTTACTTTATTTTAGAACAGCGTTTTCGATATTTATTATTGATACACTTGGCAGCATATTTCAAAATCGTATTATAACTTGGTAAGAGGAGGAAAAAATTTGGACTCGGAGCTGCAGTGGAACTTTACAATGCACAGGATTAAAAACCAGAATATTAGGTATTTGAAAATAAAGTTATCAAATATTGTAGACTTACTCTAATTTAAACATCCGTCTACGGTAATTTTTGTCAAAGTCATAACGGTGAAAAACATGGTATCAAATACCAATTATTATCTGAAGCAGTAAACATTCATCTAGAATTCCGGTAATTGAACGCACATGACGTAACCCTCGACTTGATTTTCCTGTTGGTGCTAAATAAAATTGAGTAAGTATCGATATTGAAAGAATACCGAGCCAGTCGAGTAGAGCTTCCAGTTTTCGAGTATCCGGATTACCCGAACGACCTGGATCCACCGGATCCAACGCTTTAAATTTAGATATCAGGATTATCCGGATGGTTCGAGTAATCGAGTACATGGTTATCCATACTATCGAAACTATTCGAATAGTTGGAGCGCTAGATTTATTTGGATACTTAAACCATCCAAATAATACGAATAGTTCGGCTTCCTACGCGAGTTTCGTGTTAAGATAGTTCTACTACAAGTATTACGGCCACGTGTTAGTTGTAACTACTATTATGTGTGTACTCTTAAAAATGTTTGCGAATTCACTGTAGATTCTCTACGCAGAAGTGGAGGAAGCGTGCAATTTCTGTACAGCAAAGTGGAATTCCCGTAAATTCCGTGTCAACTCGACAACTAACTCACAATCTCATAAAATTTTTTTGCAAAAATACATAGCAGTTTCTCAAATTACTTCAACTTGTTGTGTGAACGTAATTTATTTGCAAATTTTGTACAAATTGTCCTGGATATACCAACTATCGGGATACTGGAACTGTACGGACACTCACTCTATCCGAATATGCGAATTACCCGGATACTCGAACTATCCAGATTTGAAGTGCCATAACTAACGGATCCGAATAATACGGATATCGGAATATCCGGATAGCTCGGATCCACGTGTAAGCACTACAGTCGAGTGCGTTTGATTTCTCATTTTATTATTTTGCGGCATTGTCGGAAAGGCCTACGTACAACCATACAATGCAGGCACAAACAGACCAGTCGCGACAAGTGATGGATTGGATTGAGTGACTGTGTAGTGTAAAAGGGAAAGAGAAACACAGAGGGGTGAAATTGGGGAACGAGAAACCCGCGGTGTTCTCCGTAGGAAAATCCTCTCCCTCTCCGAAAACAACGAGGACCGGCGCTTCCGACGCTACCTCGTCGCGACGCCTACGATATTCGCGAACGTGAAATTATGAATACAAATGGAGCCATCGCTTCATTCGGTCCAAGGGAATAACGGGATTAAACTGGCTTCCAAACTTTCCTGCAAAATTTACAGGATCATAATCTCTATGAATCGATATATCGGTTATGGGGTAGCACAGAGTTTACCCTGCACGTATACACACGTTATATTCATATATACCGTATGAATATGAATGTACCAGGTACCTAAACAGACAATTGTTCGTATATACTGACATGTCGGCGGTGTTTTGTGAAATATCGGGTGTATTTTTTATTTTTTGCAATTCACGCTGCACGAAGTAACAAATAAAGTGTAAAAACACAAAAATCAGAATGCATATCGCATGGACATCATCACCTTTAACTGCTTAGCGATATTCTCATCTACACCAACCGCCTGTAATACTAGAGAATATCTCGTGTCCTGAAAAAAATCATACGAGGTCTAATTATTAAATACTTATAAATATATTTGTAAGGTTGAAGATTGGCAAATGCTCCCAAAGCGCGAATGCCGAAATGTAATTAAAGTTGGTACGGATGCTACCAAATATTTGCATCCCTGGAGAACCAACTCTAAATTTCGGAAGGAGACTTACCCTAAAGGTCGAACACCCTTTCCGTTTTAGCACGAATTCGGGAAAGTGTGGGTAGCATGCTGCCTCCTCGTTTTTGGATTAAATACAATGAATGTGCAATGCGTATAACGCACAGACGAGAGGATCGATAGGAAACGATACAATTAATTAATATAAATCCAGTGGAATCTGCACGGTCATTGGCCGGATTTTGGCTACCATCAATAACGCGCCGTTATACATATACGTATATGTTATGTGTATAGCTATGGCGGATGGATTGGAGGTGAGCCGAGCGGACCTCGACCGCCCGATATCCCGATAACTTTCGGCAAGATTAGGTTGAAGTATAATGGAGGGATTGTTAACACGAATTCACGTTCATCCACTCCAGACTCCCGAGTCTAGACACTGGTCTGCACGGAGGGAATAACAGAGCAGATCTTGCTAAAAACTGCAGGAAAAGAGGGACACGTCAGATCTCTTGGTAAAATATACTTCGTCAAATGCAGAATTTACTCTCGAAACAGTGAAAACCACTGTGTGTGAAGTAAAATCTGCCACATTTATAGTGAAAGATGTAGTTTACATTGGTATTTTTTACCGAAAATCTTGATGTACCCCCTCTTTTCACAGAGTTTTGGGTAAAATTTGCTCTGTTTCTTCTGTCCGTGTAGTTTCTGCACACGGTTCAACGATGCGGCCAAGGCTTGCCGACCAAAAAACCGAAATTCATTCCTTCTCTTTTCCGTCCCGTTGTATACGTATAACTGTATTTTCATCGACAATCTTGATATCGCGATGTTACGACAAGCCGCGTGAAAATGATGCATTATCGTTTCGTTTGGGAGTCGGAGCGATTGGGATGAAATCGATAAGCCGAACAAGCCGAGAAATATCGAAGGGTTGCTGCTTGAAAAAAAAGCGAGAAATCGAGGGAAGTATTAATAAATAACAGGGCAATAGCCGAACCTCTGGAGCGGACCTCGCGGGTTGGGTCGTATAGATATAATGCCTAATCAATAATCAGCGAGGATTTCCATTAGTCGACTACCAACCCTTGTGGGTAAGGATTCACCCGACTGGATGTATACCCCCGGATATACGGTTGTATATAACTTCGCTCGAGATTAACAGATCTCCAACGTACCGATTGTTGATACCAATTGACGTTAATCTCGACGTGTTTGAATTGCCTCGCGAATATCGCTTAGCCACCTTCTCCTTCCTTTGCTCTCGTCTCAACAATTACGCAAATGAATGCGGCTTCGGTTTCGGACCGAGAATTGAAGAGGAAGTAGGATGAAATGAAATGATCGCCTATCGGGCTGGAGAAATTTAATTTATACGGAGAAAAAATTCTGGATCTTAGGGAAAAATGTGAGTTATGCGCAGGTAGATTATAAGGTATTCGGTTACTCGAAATTTTAATTATCTGACTTTCCTTTGTCGAGGCCGTTAGAATAATGATGAGCTAATACAGGTCTTGTATTTATAAATTATTAATGAAATAATAACCAACTAATTTCGAATTTCACCTTTTCATGAATGATATTAACTATACCGGAGTAACATGGCATATATATTATAATTATCTTCTTCTTATGACATGCGCGGCTGAACTGCCGTACAATCGTTTCTAATTGTGTTTATCAACAGAATTCCTCGTTTGGAATGGCTTGATTGAATTTAGACCGTCAAGTTGGCTGCAAAAACGGAAATAATGAGATCGTTAACAAAGTAAACAATGTCATATGAGATGAATTAATTTTTTTACTGCGTTAGAAAATTTACTACAAATTCGCAGATAAAAACAGAGGCCCAACCGAATCGGATGCAGTTTTGCAAACTTGTTTGATTACGCGTATATTCGCCAAAAAAGAAAAACAAAAAAAAAAGAAAACACAAAGCAATGGCATACGTTATATTGGCAATTGGTTCATTTCTACTCTGCAGAACTGTCATTAATTTTCATCGGTCTGAAAATACAATTTTGTCATTCGTTTTCTTGGGAATAATCATATATATTTGAAAATATAGCTTGCAAGTATATACCCGAATACAAGAGGAGGGATCGCGTAATTCCGTTACAAATCGGTTTGAATTTCAAGAAAGTTTTCCCTCTGCAGAGACACCTACCAACAAGCAGCGAGAGAGTTAATGTTTCATACTATCGTCGAACGAACTTTGGTTCTCGAGTAAGAACAGCGTATCGTTTTGATAATTTATTCACAACCGAAATTCGTCCCTCTTTTTAGCCTCACTTTGTCTCTCTCTCTCTCTCTCTCTCTCTCTCTCTCTCTCTCTCTCTCTCTCTCTCTCTCTCTCTCCACAATTAGGTATGCAACTTTTAGACGAACTGTATTCCACTTTTCGGTGACTATATGTACATTCAAAAGATCCGGGCCATTTAATATACGGCCCTCGTTAAGCCACGGGCAAAAAGGAAGTACGCAAATTGCTGCAGCACCGGCTGCCAGCCGCCTAATTGTTGCGCAGAATTTCCATCTCGTGCAATTCTCGTTGAAATATTTTCGATTCGTTACGCGGTATGTTGCCGCGTGTATAACACCTTTATAGAAAACCGGAAACGAACGAGTATCCCACCCACCGTTCGCTCGGTGGCGGTCTGCCTGCTGCATGTGCTTTCAAAATTTCGCCCACACTGCGCCGCCGGCTGGCTGCAGAATCGCCGTCGCGGAAAACGCGGCTGTAAAATTTAGTATCGGCAGTAATTTACCACCCTTAAACCCTTCAGG
This sequence comes from Neodiprion virginianus, assembly GCF_021901495.1. Lineage (NCBI taxonomy): Eukaryota > Metazoa > Arthropoda > Insecta > Hymenoptera > Diprionidae > Neodiprion > Neodiprion virginianus. The sequence goes on along the minus strand of NC_060879.1, from coordinate 29,683,397 downwards.
CTACCCGCTTTGGCGTATCGTACCAACGCTCATCTAGGAGTGTATATCTATATATACGCGTGACAAAGAGGGGTACGTTACACATTTGCGGGGGTAAAACTGTGCCTGGTGATTATCAAAACTGCACGCGTGAAACACTCTGTTTCAACGTGTGTGCACATTTGGCGGGGAAGTATTACAGAGCTGTTCGAGGCATTATTATAACCTGGAGCACTTGCGGTTTTATTTATCGCGGCTATTTTCCCGCAGCGTCCCTCTAGGCTTTCGCCGTTCGCTTTTCCTCGCCCCTCTCTCCCGATCCGACGTTTTTCTTTTTCTTTTTTTTTTTCATATTCTTTTTATCTCCCGGTCCCTAATTTTTTCGTCGTTTCGTCTCTCGCTCTTCGCGGCATCTGTCGGCGCTGCCGTGGGTGCGCCCATCATCCCCCGTTCCTCACCCATCGCGGAAAAGTTTCAAACTCCATCCCTTCCACGATCTTCTTATATACATACATCCCCCACTTTTACTCTCCCGCAGCTCTATCACCGAGGCATGACGAAGTATCACCTTTTAGGGGAATTACATTAACAAGTCTAAAATAAACGGAAGGAGTGAGACGGGAGATTGTTCGGAGCCAGCATTCGAGTCTTCCGACAGAACTCGGCTGTATAAGGTACTCGACGAATCTCTCCTTCCATTTCGAATATACCTATGCCTTGCCTACTTTTTTCTTGTTTTTCTCCCCACCGACTTTTCCGTATATTTTTTCTACCTCTGTAACCCTCGCGACTGACGTCGAAACGAGATCTAACCCAATGAACAACGTGTCGCCAGTTTCTTTTTAGTTTTTCACTTCATGCCAGAAACATGTTAAGAACATAGACGTTGTTTTACATACTTACGAAATGAGAAATTTCCGTCTCACTGTAGACAGGAAAGAGAGTTCAGAAAAAAATTTCTCGAGCGTCGGTAAAGTTCTTGGAAACATTTGGGTGCCGGTTGAAAAGGAAATCCTTTTCTAACGCCGAGAGGGGAAAAAAGTATTTTCCTAGTCTTCCGTAGGTACATTATCTTTAGTCGCATGTAATACGGCGCAAAATTATTGGAAGAACATCTTTTACACAAATATAATGGAATTCCTAATTTAGCATTTTAACAACGACGTGTATGTGATAAAAAGTAGATCATTCGCATAAATGCGGGCTTCTTCTTTTGAAACAACCGTCAAAACCAAACAAAAAAAAGTATCAGACGAATCAGCATTATCTAATAAAATAATAGTTTGGAAAACTGTAGAAGGCTTATTTGATCGTTTTTGAACCAGAAAGATTGCTACAGCTGAGGTTCTCGCGTAGAAAAATTATACGCCACTTTAATCGTTTCTATATCATTCGTACTTCAGGCATAGTGTAGGGGTAATTTCGAAATTCAATTAGCTCGCAGCTAGGCGAAGTGCCATCGATTCCTACCTTGGCAGTAATTACGCGTCAAATATAATCTTGCAATCGATTTAACGCGCTTGGCATTAAGCTACTCGAACAGCAGTTAAATTTCACGTGGATAAACCTGTTTTATGTGCCAAAAACTTACACTCACTTTCACTTCATCGACCTGGATTCTTATCACATATTCGCTAAGTGTATTCCATTTTTCGATCATTAAACGGATTTCGGATTTGCAAAGATTGCAGTTTTAGGAGTAAGAAACGAACTCTGTATCGCGACTTCGGAGAATCAGAACGGAATAATAGGAAGTAGTGTAAGACGCCTTGCGTGCTACTTAATTCAGAAAACTTTAAAGTACAACTTTTAGCACTTGGAGCTCTGCCGCGTAGCGGTTTGAATAATAAATAAGATAGCGATAATATGAGCCAAGTGCATTCCGTATTCAAGAGAATGCTATAGTCAGTCTTTACCGACCGCATGGAATGTCAAGTATTTTTACTATTATCAAAGCCTACGAACCAATGACGTGGAAATATCGCAGTGAGCGCAATTCCATCTTGCATCCCGAACGCACTTGAGATATCATATCATTTCACCGATGTCGGAACTTCGGTCGATTATCATAAGGAAATCATGTCCAAGATATAATAAGTAAGCAAACGGAAAAAAATTAGTAAACCTATAGCAAAAAATACCATGTAAAAGTATGACCGAAACGCTGTGGGAGTCTACATCCCCATTTGTATGACTCATTTCCGATGTATTTTACTCGAAACACGCACAAGGGGCTCATGTATAGTATCAGCGTCCAACGTGACTCCCTGGAGGAATGAACTATTCTTAAAATAACAATTTTCGATGCATACGGACAATTACAACGCACGGAAAATGCGCAGCACACTCGCAATGATGTGAATCTTTTTCCCATTCTCCACTTCTGTTCTCTTCCGTTCTTCTATGTAGATTAATGCTCTGCATGCGCGTAGATTCCCGCAGACGCATCCTGTGTGTCGAAGTGGCGCATAAAGCCAGACATCCGTAGATGAGATCCGCAAAGAAAATTATGGTAATTCGTTCCTTCACCCTGCTTCGCTGCCGCTGTCCGCCCCTTTCAACACGCTTCAGCCCCCGCCATGCTAGACTAGTTCGTAATGATAGCGGCGAGATTACACCTTCAACTTTTCTCAACAAGTTTTAATTACATGGATCCGTGAGCTTCTTACCATCTGTCCGTCATAATCGGCGTGTATTAACGGCACGATAAATTCCAACCCTGATATGTTGGATATATCATACATTTTTATATTTATGAACTCGTTTACTGGTGGCGCATATTTTTACAAACGACCCTCCACTTCGTCGGATTTCACAGTAACGCCGTCATTTTATCATGTGCCCGTGTAATTTGTTTGCGGTTTTCAAACAAACTCCGTGTATAGTCGCATAATAAATTGTTCAATTTACCGGAAATACGTACAATATATTCGATACGGAGTTCCACTGCACAAGACCGTATAAACAAACTTCGAAATAATGATAAAACGATGCTCTTTCAAATCCGCCGCGAAGTAAAAGGTGGAAATTGCAATGTACGAAACTCAATCACAAGTTGGTGAAAAATATGTATGAGAAAAAATGTGCTTTGGAATGAGAATGAAATATATTATATACATATATATTTTTTTTTACCGCGAAGTGTCATTTGTATTATATATACGTACACGAATATTATACATACATTTGATGAAAACGAAAACGAGAAATTTCCATGCGCAGCATGAATGATGAGTCGACGAGGGTGGTGGAAAAAATTTGCGTACAAATGAAATCTGAATATAACTCGCAACACCTTTTTCAAAATAAAAAAGGAAATCACATTAAAAAAATCAGCGGATATTTCAAAATTGTCCGCCTCGCCGCAACGGATTTTTTGTCTCGCGATATTGAGACTGAGTTTCTCTCAAGCAAATTACCTTTATGAAGGAGCTCCCGGTCTAACAATAAGAGAGTGTGAAAATGTCGCTTCGCTCTGTACCGTAATGTAACGAATTGTTACTCGAGAATTATATGCCTCAGTGGATATATCAACGAGGGTTGCGTTTCGGCCAAGGTGAATCCGAGCCCTCGCATTGTCCCTTGCTGTATAACGTAATACCTAGATTACATTACACACTGTGTTACTCGTTATAGGTATACACCAACCGGAGACAATTTATTGACATATACTGGACGACTACGGTCGAGACCAACGATGCTGACGCTAATGTCCGAATCCAATTGGGTTGATTTTTCTCTCTCGACGAAAGTAGAGCGCCAAACTGTCCTCGCAATATTAAAAAGTCGAGACTCTGTTTCAGTTAACTTTGGCCAACTCGGAAAACAGGTATAAAACGGATCAAATCGCATTGGCATCATTTTGCGAAACTCTTACAATTCATTTTTTCTTTGACGGGTGAAAGTTCGCCGATTAAATTCATTAGAGAGAAATTAAAACGTACCAGGGTGCTTTTACATTACGCAAAGTTAACTCGTACCGATCCCGTTAATAAACTGAAACTTTTGTTCTCCGGAAATATTCATGTTTGTCGCTTATATCTGCACGAATTCGAATACCAGGTAATTACCGGGGGTAGGTTGTCGATTAAATAACACTGCAAATTCACGATACTTCGACATTTCCGAGTTCTCGCGTTTCTCCGCCGCACCGCAGCTGGGTTAGGTATACCTAATTACAAATTACTAATTACTTATAAGGTGGCACGTTCCTCCAGAAGTAAAGTGAACCGTGCCGCAGCGTCCACGACCCTGTGCCGTTAGCTATAGAATTAGTTTTTATAAGGTTGCGGCACCTCTGAGATGGATGCAAATGCTCGCTAAAACGTGCCGGTGAATTAATTATTTTTTACTCATACTCGGAGCTCGTCGTCGGCGGCTGCAGGTTGCGGAAAAAGGCATTTCTGCTTTCGCGGTTGAACTTTCTTTTGGACCGCGACCGGTTTAATTCTCTGGAATGGCACCCACGAGAGAGTGAGAGTTTGCTTTCTTTGCCAACCGTTACACCCACCTATTCCGTTGCACGCCTATGCAAATGCCCCGCCGAATGCTCTGGCATTCCCATTAAAGTCGAACTTTTTCTAATTCCACGGATTAGGGGAACCGCAAACGTTTTCCCACAATTTAAACCCTGTCTGATTGTCGGAATATATAAGACTCACTAACAGTCGCAGTAAATCAACCCGGCTACACCGCGGCTCTCGTTTTATCGACCATGTAATGCTACATTCGTGGAAATTTCAGCATCCGCACCGTGCGTTGTGTAATAGTTTGAAATTATCATGACAGTTTTCGCCTGGGAATCAGTCACTCTCGACACTCGTTGCCTCTGCATCGCTCCTAAAATCTCCGCAAAATCCATTCAGTCGTACAAAGTCATTAGTAGCAAGGGAAGAATGAACCAAATCTAGCGATCAAATCTGACTCGTTTCTGCAAAATGCTACTTGATGAAAAAAAAAAGGAAACCGTAAGAGAAGAAATACACTGATTATCAGTGATATTTAAAACGTCATTATTTATTTTATTCAAGTGTAAAAAAGTACCTTAGATAGACAATTTGGCTGACGAAATGTGCTTGATAAATTCGACCAATTCATTCTCCGTCCATGTAACGGAGTTCTGAAAAGTCCAATGAAATTCGAGTAATATACCCTGCTATAAAGACTCCCGAAGCATCGCGAGTTTTCCGTGAATTAACATAAAGACTGATTTTTTAAATAAAATCTTGTAAACATTTCCAAATTCCATTGCAAGTAACGTCTTTCATAGTAATTATTTTTTTCCTTCTCCTTTTAATTCGAAGTGACGATAAAATGACAGCTGTGGGTGTAAGTGATAAGATGATCGTTGGATTTCCGAGGGTTTTGAGGACCGAAAACGGTTTTCAGATAATAAAATCCCCCCCCCCCGTGAGTTCATTAAGTGAATTAATGTCTGCGCAGAGTTTGTGAAAAAGTGTGTAGAGAGGTTGGAAGTTAGGTAATAAGGATGATAAGATTGACCGTGATTAAATAGAGTTATACCAAACCAGCGAGTTGGTTATGCGACAGAATTATATGTGGCGCCATTCCACGAGATTTCAGTGAAGTGGTGTGGGGTGAAGATATCATATTATACCCAGAGCCACCCCCGCAACCTCGTAGAAAAGTATTCAGGTGAGCTCTGTTAGCCAGAGGCGGTACGAGCTGCGTCATCTCAGCGAGCAACTGGCGTACATCTGCCGTTCGTCGAAACGCTAAGTGCACTTGATAGCGCAGCTCTAATTAAAACTGCATGCCTTCTTACCTGTTTTTAATTGTCCTATTATTCTATGCGTTCGGCTTACGCCGCATCTAAATGCATACGCAGTTATACTCGCCCACGTTGTTGCCTCAGATTCGAAATGAAATTCCAAGAATCTTGCATTTCGCCTGTGTAAATTCTGAAGTATTCGACAGAGTCGATAGAAAGTGTCTGAAATGCATCTGAAGGTTTCACGGCCAGAATTGGGAACTACGAGGATTGGCTTGAAAAAGAATATGGCAGATCATTTTTTATTTTGTTCTTTGTTTAGAATGGTACAAAGGTTCATGAATCAGACTGTATTATTACGTGTGGAAGGTACGATTCATCCAGCTCAGGCAGTCCTGATGTATAAACTTGAAAAAGCGGTTATCTTGCAATAAACTTTTTATGAGTACGCAAATTTTGGCGTGGAAAAAAAAATTGTTTCGATTAGGGCGGATGCAAATGATTTACGTGGGTGGAAGGTTTAAACACCTAAGTTATTACACCGTAGAAATTGGATTTAAATGTTTGCCTTTTAACCGATTTTCACCCAAGTCCATTGTACTATATGTATACGTATTCTCTTTTTTTTTTTTTTTTTTTTTTTTTTATTATTAAAATCGTGATAACCTGGGTAGATACAACGTAGGTGGGTATATCAATCACGTCAGTGTAGATTTTTTACGTAGCATTATGATAATGTGAAGTTGAGCCTGGCGCAGAAGACGCCCTGATGATCAGTCCTGATGTTGGAAGGGCTTTTGCGCAGCATAAAGTATATTGCTTTTCAGATAACGGCACACCGGTATATGGGGGAGAAAAATTGAGAGTAAATACAGAAACTTATATATATATATATATATATATATATATATATAAAGCAAAACGAAGCTCGATGTGCCTGGAATACTATAGGCCGTTTTATCGTTGTTATTATTATCATTTTTTTTTTTTTATTATCACTCCCTTTCAGGATATCACAACTGTAAGTCTTTCGCGTGAGAAGTCGAAGAAGAATAAGAATAAAAAAGGTGTAACACGTTCGAAAAGTCACCTTTAGAATGCGGAACGAGAAGTTTATATAGTATCACCCCGAATGGAAACACCTCTTATTTTCATAAATTTAAAGAGGAAAAAAAAAAATTGGAGGGGTGACATTCGGCGTACAGAGTTTCATGCCAGACACTGCCTGAAGGCTTGATGCGTGTGTGATATTCCTGAAACGCTATACAGCCTCGTATCAAGCTCATCGGTAAATAATTTACGGCTTAACGTGGTTGCAGAAACACGCGTGTTCATACTGATTATCGAATTGGGGTAAACGTATTAACCGTGTATAATACATACGCACATATATGCGTTTAATTCGCGTGCCTCCGCGTAACCTCTGCAGCGTTGCTTCTTGCCTTTGTAGAAACTTTGATTGTTTTTTTAGTCGGATCAATGTACGAAGCTTAAAATTTATAACGTCGCACGCGTCGCAAAATCTAGGGCAATCCAAGCTATACGAAGCTCATTACTGTACTTGTCAGCTCCCGTTCTATTACGTATACTACGCACAATCTAATGATGAGTACCTGAATGCGGTAGAGTAAATCCGATCAGTGCTAGTGAAAATTTCAATTTGCGGCTAATCTATTTGCTTATTCCGAACTTCGCTTCGCCCGCGTAACGAAGTATACACGTACCTACCTCGAGTCAGAGAAAATGGTGTAGATCTTTGTCTTTCAATTACGGATCATTAGGTAGGTAGATAAGGCACGTTGATTGATTCCGTGATGTAATTCGGTAACCGAAAAGTCTTTCAACTGCAGTGTCGTCAAGCCAAAGTTGGAATGGGGAAAAGTATAGGGTAGGTTATATCAGACCGCTGAATAAATTGGACCGTTCTGTAGGAAAGTATTACAAGGTAAGAAACGTAATTTCTATAGAATGGTCCAATTTACGTGGTGGTCTAACATATCCTAGATAATTTCTCTTATATGGTAAAACTTCGTTCATTTATGAAGACCGAATATTATTTTTTGAAAAATTCAGTTTCAGACCTTCTGAAACTCGTTTCAGTCCAGCGATCACAATCAATAGACGATTATCGTGTGCATTAATTTATTACACATTGAGGATTTTTCCACTCGTATAATTAAAATTGCGGCGTACTACGCGGTTGTAGTTGAAGTTTTGGAATCGAACAGACTTGCGAATTAGCAAAGTTAAATAATGTTGAACTTTATTAACGAAGTATTCCGATACTGAGATAGTTGTTTCCGCAAACCAAGATGTTTCGTTTTTTTCCATTTGAATTTATTCATTTTTTTATCACCCGCTTACGCAAACCAAAAACCGAAGAGACAAACTTACATACAATACACGTGTGCTTGCATGTTTAAAACTTGGGCTTAATTCTAGATTCACTGTTATATACTACTGTACACGAATAAAATGAGAAGTAAAAGTTAGAAAATGAGATTGTCTAGATGCAGTCAGTTCCACCACGAGTCGCGAACCTCAGGGTAGAAGGAGAGGGTCCTCGTACGGTGCCAGACTCCAAGTAGATGCTGCTTGGCCAGTCAGACGTCCGCAGCTCGCTGCTGTTGTGTATGCATAGGTATAAACATAGGTTGAGGACTGCTGCCTACCTCCGAGTGTACCGCACGAGTCTCTGACACGTGAGTAGTCAGAATCCTCGTATAGTCAGACACGGTGTTGAACTTCCACTGCCGCGCGCGGCAGACGTTCCTCGCGTTTTCTTACTATAGAAATGGTGTACATAAATGCAATACATATACTGAGGTATTATATTCGATATTTTACACTGAGAATTTATTTACCATGTCATCTGAACATTCGAAATCCATTCAATTTGTACACCAAATCATACATACATAGTATCAAAGTTCGAAACCAAAGTTTGGATGTTCGGATATTCAGAAAGTGACGTCACCCAAATTTTTTTTTCTCTTGACGTCATCGATCTATATAGACGAAAATCGGCTAACCGAATTGCTCAGTCTGGAAACGACCGCGCAGTAGAGCGGACGGATGAGAATCGCGCTCCGCAAATTTCGAGTACCGGGTTCTCTACCTCCTGCATTCTGCGCTCCGGGTTCGCTACCTGGTACAACTCGACTTCCAGGACAAGCGCTCCGTGGTTCCTGCGCTCCAGGTCCGCTACCTGGTGAAACTCGACTTTCAGGATAACCGTTCCATAGTTCTGGCTGTCCAAGTCCTCCACCTGTGTGCATTTTGTGGGTAATTAGGTTTTATATTATGATTCCGAAAGAGATATATTACTGTTTTACCGCTTTATAATATTTATTGCGAAATTACAATTATGGTGTATTGATATTTCGTAGTTTACAGCGATGATTTTCACGAACATAACTTGGGATTATTCTTTCCTCTTTCCCCCTCCGAGCATAAATTATCCGGCGGTGTATAAGCAGGGCAAATATAGGTATTTCAGGGGGTAAAAATATTGTTCCCGTTCGTCAATTAAAGTGCAAATTAATGCGACAATCCAGCCGCGGAAAGAGAACAACCCGAGCGAAGAATGGGTTTACTTTCACTTCCGTAATACGAGAACTCAATGAGGCCTTGATAAAATATTGAATCGACAGCCCGGGATAACGTTCGGTCTCAATATCTTATCTTTAACGCTCTCTTATCGAGGGGTTTGTACCTAATTTCGATCGTTGGCTCTCGGGCTCCGTATATACAATACTGTAGGTATATATAACGTCAATCGCTCGTCTTATTCCCCTTATTCTTCGGCATCGCGTGTTCGAGATGGCCACGGCCTCGTAATGGAGCGTCGACGCGATTCCAGGGGACGAAAATATACAGCGGAAAGGTGATCGTCGAAAGGTATAATAGAGATAAGAAGGAATAAGACGTAGAGTCACCCGCGACGCCGACGGACCCTCGGCGTTCGTTACCGTCGATTTTGTCTCCGCTAATCGCCTCTGCAGATTCGCGGATAGGAGCCACCGCTCACCGTTTGGTTACCGAGATACGGCAAAATACAGCCACTGATAACGGTTCCTCCCTTGTTTTATTTCTATGTACAAAAATTCATCAAGATTGCAGAAAATGTTGCAAATTAATGTGGGGGTGGCTTCCCCGAATATTATGTATAATTACTGCAGTCTTTCACCTGTAATGCATGTGGTAAAAATATAGCAAACACAAATACCTATGTAGCTGATTTACTTCAACTACAATGACGCGGCTAGGGGTGAGACATTGAAAGAAAACGGGGGCTAAAACTCCGTCCCGACGCTGAGTGCTCGGCATTTTAGCTGCACGGAGTGGAAACAAAATAAGGGACCACTGCTCACAAGGCTCGGCATTTTCAAGACTTTTTACTTTTTTTTTCATTCCTTTTTCGTCGGGAAAACGGGCGATTATCTGCAGTGCTTGTTGGAAGATAACAAGCAGCTCCTCCTCCAGCAGCCTAGACCGCTAACAATAATTCTATTTTAGGACTCCTGAATAGTCGTAAAAAGTACAATCAGCGTTATGCCTGCAGCGGTGTTTTGGCAGATGAGCAAAGTGCGACGTAAAAAGCTCGTCAGAACACAATCTAAGTTTATCGTACATACCTATACGTATAACTTTATTAAGCATATCGATATCAAACGAATGTTTGCTATCTGTGTAGATTGCAATTGGCCAGAATTAAACCATTCTAAATATATCTCTGAGCTTTAGTCTCTGATCAGGGTGCGTCGGAGACTCGAGAAACTCGCTGGATAATTACTGTGAGCTCTCTCGGCGCGGTTAAGATTTATGAAAGAGCTCGAGGAGAGATTCGAAATCGGTCCTAAACGTATCGTCCTACGCTACAAACAGTGAACCAGCAGTATGTGAATCACGATTCGTATGTATATAATGTTGTTACAAAGGGTGAAATCAACCGTTTTGACCCCTGTTTTGATTTAGTAGTCATCATAGATAAAAGACTTATAAAAGTTTTCGTGTGTCATAAAATTAATAAGGTCACCGCGCAACTAACATTATTGTAATAACAGTTCTGTTTCAGACTTTAAACTGTAAACACGCACTGCCATTAAAGCATTTTCCTCATCCGCATTTTGCTGTCTGTTCGCTTCATAAGCTCACGAAGCTGTTCTGTTTATTCTGTAACGCTCAGTTCGTTACAATGTATATAACATGGGTATATACATCTCGGCGTTGAATCGTCTCCTTGTAACTCGACTTACTCTATCTTGTAATTACCCTATACCCTCTCAAAATCGGATTCGAAATTCGCTTCAACTTCGGACAATATTTTGCGCTCACCGAAACATGTTATTAACGAAAACTTCAACGAGCCGAAATATTATATTACCATATACTTATATTTTTTGTAGCGGAATAATTGAATTTTTCTCTTCTATGTTCCTACAACGCTTTGGTTCTTGCGAGTCTGGAAATCCGTCCGTCTAGAGAGGAGGCGGTATGCAGTTTATAAAAACATTCCGATTACCATCTGAAATTAATATTTAAATTCAGGCAAGATTGTTGTACGAGAAGCAAAAAAAAATAAATCGTTTTCGGTACTATGAACCATTCTGCTGCTGCATAATACTCTCATTATAATTATCGTATTTTCCATTTTTCAGTTGGGAGCAACGTAAACGAACCACCCGTGCTAGAGGCTGGTGGATATCCTACGGGTCTTCCTCTGTCCGAGGCTACGCCGGTAGGGTCTCAAGTTTTCGTGCTGAAAGGTCACGACCCTGAAAATTCTCCCGTCAAGTATGGTATTCAACTGACGGACAAGTTTTCCGTCGATCCGAAAACGGGGATCATGACACTCGCCAAGCCTTTGGATCGTGAGGTGAGTTTTTAATTACAAATATGCGAGGCACAGACATAGGACGATTTTCAGTGTCGTATAATTGTATGCATACACTATACGCAACATATACATCGTATGTGTATAACTCGTGAAACTTGACGCAGTTGTTCAACCCGAGGCACTATTTTCACAAATGAGAAACTCTAGAATCACCCCGTCAGTAGAAGCAGCCTTCATTAAACTCTAGTACCTACACCAAAGACTCGCGAAAGATTTGAGGTTCAAGGTTTAGTCTCGTCGTATCAGCGACACGTGGTCGGAGGGTTTCAAGAGCGATGATATAGCTGCGTGGTTCCTTTCCGTTATTAACAAGCCGCTTGAACGTGGAGGCAGACGGGACGATGCCCTTCGTGATGTCAAAGTTTCGAGGAGAATAATTCTACTCTTGCATGCAGAGCGAAACTATCAGTGTGCAGAGGATTGCAGACGTCACCACCTCACTAGCTCTCGCCCTCCGTTTGAGGAAGAAGTTCGTACCTACATGTGATGTATAAGCTAGGTTTTCGCTGACTCCGGAATTTGCGCCACCGAAGCATAATGTAGAACGTAGGCCATTCGCATCGCGGGCTACGCCGTCATATAAGGAAAGAATAAAGAACCGGAGGTGAAATTTGCCCCGAGGATAACGTATGAACCGGAAATAAACTTCGGTTCGATTATGAATGTGTATGTGTGTGTGTGAGAGAGAGAGAAAGAGAGAGCAAATACCAGAACACGGATTTCCAATATCGATGATTGACGGTCTCCTTTCGTTGCCTAGTATAAATTATCAACGTTCCTGCGCGGTTAAGATGAGAAAAACACCTACACTCGTCTAACGAGTAAAATTTCGATGAAATAAGACCTCTTCTGTGAACTTTGCGGTCTAACCCTCTTCTTATATTGAAACCTTTATCTCCATTTCACTCTTTTCTTTCGTTCCAACGTAACACCAATCTCGCGATGTGGGTAGGTATCACGTTGATAGCAAATCTAATTATTTCCATTCTTCCTGCGGATCACGAAAGTCGTCACCCTATCTGCCAAGATGGATGTGTTTTTCTGGTAACATACAGTACAGATTTTTGCCGTATTTTATTCATGAGTTTTTCCTTCTTAGTTGATTAAAAATACCAGAAAACATTCGCAAAATCCATTCGATTGAAACCGTAATATATCCAGCTTGTACGTAGTTGATACGCACCTTGTGCGTACCTCCAAGTATGTACAGAGGTATGGTTTACATGGAGATACCGAATCTGACCCTCTTTGAAAAATAACAGGGTACCTGCTACATCTTGGTTTTATACCTACGTACATTAGGGTGTCCCATATTTAGGGTGTTGTATTTTTTAACGTACACACCCGAAATCTGCAAATAATTTTTAAACAATCGCCTAATTTTTTCAGATTTCTATCTCAATTCTAACCCGTGCCGACAATACGGTGGAGTTTCCCATTTAAAATACACGTGTTTCGGACACATGTTCAGTATGGATTTTATTGTAAGAGTAAAAATGCTGGAAAAACCTGTAACTGGGAGGTTTCTGTGATCATTAGTGCTACTATCTGAGAAAAAATTCACATCATCGTACCAGGCAATCGCGAACGAATTGCACACCCTCGAAACGACGAAAAAGGTACATTTCAACCACTAAAATTTCGCAATTAGAGATTTTTTTAGCATTTTTACTCTTAAAATAATATGCATACTGAAATTGTATCCAAAGACGCGTACTTTAAATGGAAAAATTTACCTTGTTGTCAGCACGAGTTACGAGTTGAGGAGAAAATTTGAAAAATAGGCAATTATTTTTGCATTATTTGCATAAATGTAGGTGGTGCGCGTTAAAAAATTCGGCAACATCCCAAATATGGGACATCCTAAGGCACACGTATGGAGAGACGCGGTGCAGACTCACCTTGAAAAGAAGTAAGAATGAAAATTTCAATCATTCCCAAAAACTTGGCATCTCGCAGTAGCTGAAATAATGTATAAATGTAAGTAATAAATTCGCTGAGTTTACTGCATAACATAAAACACATTCCCTGTTGGGCAATATGTACATATCCCGCGTATATACATATAATACATAAAATAATATACTTTACGTAATACGGGTAAAGCTATATACTATACGTTTGATAAGGGTTCGCGATTGTGAACCATATAAGTATATTGCTATCTTGAATTTATGTTCGATTCGTATGCGCGTTCAATATGATATTACTAAAGCATGCAGCGAATCCGATAAAGGAATAACTTCACGTCATTTCGATATACGATGCAAGTGCGAGCGAAGGTAATAAAGACTGTACGCCGTACGGATAACGCGGATAAAGATTTTTATTTGAAATTTTCTAATCATTTCTCCACGTATTCTCATTATTATTTTCCTTTTTCTTCACCTGCTCTACAGAGACTATCGACTATTCGATTTGACTTGATTTGGTTCGATTTGATCTTCATGCACTGGTAAGCTCGGCAACAAATTCGAATTTCTCTCCTTATTTTTTTCCTGCATGTGTGCGCCTTATACAGACCGTTTCACATACAACTATGCCAATCCTTAAGATTGTTCAACGATTCATCGCTTATGTGTTGGCGTATGTATGTACATGATATAGTGCACACATGATGGATATGATGATATATAGCTTGGTCCAATCCGACCGAAAATTCTCGAGTCGGGTTAAACAGAAATATACCAATTTCTGATCTGCCACGGTCACTGCAGGTATTCATATTTGTTAAACATTTTTAATCATCTCGTTGAAGACCGCAATTGCACTCTCTCATCCCCTCAAAACGCAGACAAAGTCGTTTCGTGGCAGTTTCTATTTTCTCGTATTGCCACGCCCTTTCTTACGTCTCGACGAAATAAAACTAGAGAGCGAATGGGCATTGAAAAACCTTGAATACCTACCCACTGAGATCCTCTAGCTTAAGTGCAGATTTGCAGTTACTACGCGCCACTTGAGACTTACGACTCGACATTCAGGCTAAGGTTACTTTCGAAACGTGAGCATATAATCTGCGAATGTGTGTGAATATTATTAGGTGAATGTTTTTTTTCCGTGTCAACCGTGAAGAGTACCCTTAGATACTTGCAAGACCGTGGCCCAGAGGCTTGTCCACAGGACCACGGTGGCGTGAGTTAAGCTTATTACGAGGGACAAAAAACTTGAGAACGGAGCCGCAAAAACTGGCCACCGGTACCCGAACCGAGTTTACACACGCGCATTATCTACGGTGGCTCAACACGCATCGAAACGATCACGTAGGTATCAGGCGCTAAAGCACAAGACCTATTAGGTTATCTCGCATTTTCAGATGCCACCGCGCCGTGAATAAAGATGTGGGTATTTACATGAGATGAAAATTTATTGGCTCGCCTGAACAAGTCGATAACCTTTGAGCCTCTGCAAAATTTACTCGAATCCCTTCGGATATTCGTTTCTCGTATTTCGGACCTTCCGGAAGTAAGTTTGAATCCACTACGTCCGAAAAACTCGCGTTTTATACGATACGATATTGCGATATTGATACGAGTGGAAAACCGTCCGTGATGCTTTGATATTTGTACACAAGGACGCTTCGAGTCTGCAAAATACTCTGTTTTGACGAGGTCGTTACGAACGCGATGCAATTTAGCAGGCGACTTCGTTATATCGTGCAAACTATTAATCATTATAATATAAAACTTATACATCTTCATGGTAAGCAGCGAAAGTTACATCGTTGACGAAAGTTCAACATCGGTCGGATGCTTGCCGGGTTATTGGGTGTAAAAGTTGGCTAAAAAGCACATTTTTCATCTCCCGCGGCTGCTTCTTCTTCTTCTTCATCGCTCTTGCTGCTGCACGTGCGATTTTTCGGAAACTCAACAACTCAAACATCAATTTGGAATTTGTTGCGGAAGCACGTGATCAGAGAATAGAAATCCTCTTCCCTATTTTTTTCCTTCCGAGAAGAATCTGAGGTCGGGCTTAGTAAAAAAAAAAAAACTAGTAATGGAGAATAACACAAAATCAATCGACTCGTCGAATGCTTGACAATTTCTCTCTCTTGACCATTTCCATATCAGTATTTTGCTGTATACATTATCGTACTTGATGTATTTGCAAAAACAAATCGCCGACTTTCTACCTCCACCTCTTTAACTAATATGGTAATCACAGTAATCAGTGCGTTCTAGTTCACCTAACTTGTTACACGTTTTATTTCGAATAACGCTGAATATTGAATTCCATCGTATATTTATATTGATCGTTACTTTTATTGTCGATATATGCACGTACCTGACTATAACCTTCGTAAAGTTTATTTTTTTCCAATTATTTTCCTGTACTGTAACAATATATCGAGCTTCTTTACGAAACGTAAAAAAATATTACCCTGTCGTAGACCAAAGCATGGTTTTTTTTTGTCATGCAGTAAAATGGAGAAGAGACAAAAAAAACAACATACGATAGCCATGGTGTTTTAATGCATCACTTTCATTCCATCCCCACAGATAATATCTGTAGAAAAAAATTAGGGTAAGTTGGGATCGTACAGTGAAGGTGAGGAAACTGAAGAGCTATGCGTAATAACATATATGTCATTTGTACGTGGTTACATCATACGGTTTGTTAAAAAACACTTGGCGGTCCTGTTCCCATCGTTTCCTTCCGATACGTGTAAAAGTTACCGCGCTGTTTCTGCGTTTTTTATTTTTACTTGTGTGCAGGAGCGAGAAGGAAAGCAAGTTGAACCGTATGGTGTGCTTCCTTATAGTGGATGGCGTGTAGCTAACTGTAGATGGAAGGCTGAGAAGACAGGGAGAGAGTTAAGCATTGTGCTTTGTGAGGCCGCCATCTGCGGCGGACAGGAAGTCGAAGGATAAAAGCGAATTATCTGAAAAGCGGAAAGAAAAGAGAATCGCGTTGCGTGATACCCTCCGAAGCTGGTTCCCTGCGGAGACGTTATTACCGGCCCCTGTATAGCCGCGCGCATAAGAACTAGAACTTATAAATGGCGTTTGGACGGGTAAAATTTTCGAGAAGTATTTGCGAGTAAAAGCGATCATGCATTATATAGCAACCGCACCTGCCAACCGTTGATAATTAATTATTTAAAAATCGGCTTTTTCGACTCCTCCGCAAAATCTGGAAGCTTGAATATTATTTACTTCCCTGTTGCGACCAAATTCCTACCCTCGGGATACGCAACGTCGAAACATTGTTACGTGTCTTAATAGTTATTATTTAAGTGACTTTGCGAACCAAGCTCCAGAGTAAAAAAAATCGATGTCGGAAATAAAAGCAAAGATTTTATTACCCATTATGCTTCACTCTGTGTCTTTTATTATACCAGTTCCACCTTAGAAAAAAAAACTTTCACATAAAAACGTGTAACCTGGAACCGTAAAGTCGTAAAACCATTACTCGCGACGTGCCTTCTATTTTTTGTTGTTTTTTTTTCTTGTCCAAACTGAACGCGTTCGTCGATTCGTCGTAATTGTATAACGTAAGCTAATTCGAAGATATATATTGTGACGCATCAAACTCAGGGTAGTTGGTCACAATTTGCTGATTCATACGGTAGTAACACGATAACGTTTAAAACTGTGTCCGTATGCTACGATCCAAAATCAAGAAAAATGGATAAATTGACATCGTCAATGATTTGTTACTGCATAAGGCCTTTGAGAATTTCTCCGACAACCACCCAGCACCGCCATTATAAAATTGTCTCAAGTTTTGCCAACGTGGTGTAGGTATGTAAAAATGTTTCAATGGTTTTTCTCCCGCCTCAGCTTAGAGTTATAGCTCCGTCTTGAAAAGTATAATTGAGAGAGGCATCAGCTGGGTGAGGTCGCGCAGTTGGCCGTAGATTTAACGAAGATTACTCTAATGATGATTCCCTTACAAAAGACACTTCTATCTCGTCCTTGACAATACGACGCTAACGAGTCACTTCGCTCGAAGCGGCGAACGGACTGAGAGAAACCTGCCCAATGGTAATGCACCTCAAATTGAATGCTGTAAGACCGATGTGCTATCCTCTCAACAGTAACTAGCGGTGACAGTTTCATTCAAGCTGATTGCGGGTCTTCTCAAATAAATTTTATAAGCTGTGTATACGCGGATTTCTGAATTGGAACGTCAGTTCTATTGCCAATCTCGCTAATGGCTTATCAGCACGCAATTGTTGATCACGAATCCACGCAATGTTTCGACATGAAAATAAAAAAAACAGTGGTACTTGGTCAAAATTCAGAATTTATTGCCTCGCCGTTTCGTCAAATCATTTTCCCATTGACATGCAATGCGTAAATAAATGATTGGACAACACATTGTATTTATTCTGTTGCCTTGTCGTGAATTTACTCACGCAACCGCGATGGTTTCATAATCGATTTACATTTGTGTCTTCGTTTTACGATAGTTCGTCCCATCCCTGGTATATGAACAGTTTATTTCGCACTTAAGGATTTTATGACAATTGAAACATCGTTTTCTACATCGTCATCCATATCTAAATCAAAAAGAATCCAACCTATGATCTGCTTCGACGTGATTTTTGTTTTTACTGTCATCTTGCCGGGTTTCGGATGCAATTGCTGTTACAATTGCGGATATACGAGAGTGAAGAAAGACCAACAGGCAGATTTAGTCCAAGAAATCCAGCCACGTAAGTTAAGAAAAGTGAAGAATTTTTTTCAGTTTATAAATGTCGTATTCGAATAGTTGACGTTTGTTAGTCAGGAAATATGTTTCACTCGTGTCGCCACGAATCAATCGAAGAGACACCCGGAGGGTGGTGGAAAGGGTGAAAAGATGAATTAGGAACTATATCTTTGGAATCCTGACATATTTATTTTATTGATATTCACTCAACTTCTAGCTAGCTCAATTTCTTTAGCCCAAGATCAGAAGCAGGACTTGTAGCATCTAATTTCTAACCTTCAGTGTAAGCATTGTTTGCGAATCTAGTGGTCAGACACTCTCTAGAACTAAGTGAAGCTAAAATTCGTTGTAAATCAGTTTACACGGAATGGAAACTCTAGACCGAACTAAAGTCGTTATAACAGTTTACTAAGCATAGATACCATTCATGAAAGCCCTAGCTCTCTGAAAAGAAAGTCGCGCTCCGAGATCTGCAGCGTCCGGCTAAGCGAATGTCGCGTCGTACGCGAAAGTTCTTACTTGAGATCGAATCTGCTAAAGTTTGTGAAATAGATAAGAGGGAGGATGGCTGCAGGGTATGAGTAGGACGTGTATTCGTCGATGTTTACACATCGCCAATACTTATATGCACATATATGCACACGCTCGCTCTTCCTCGTGAATGCGATAAAGTTTATCGATTCGTCTTGCGAACTATTATACTTATGAATAGAATTGAACAGCTTTCAAGCTGACTAGGAATTAGCCATCAAAATTTCCTCTTATCGTACAGTAGCTACGACTTTTCTTGAGAGCTAGATTCCAACGTATAACATGAGATTTATACAATAAACTTACGAAAACTGGATTACTTTGCTGAAAAATGGTCATTTTTTCACTTCTAGCAATGATTAACTGAAATGTCGACTAAAACGAGTTGAGAAAACTTGAACTTCTGTTCATATCGCTGTATTTTTTTTTCTAGTTTACTGAAAAATTTAAGTACGAAATTACCGAAACGCCTAATTCTACCAATGACGACGAGTAACACTTCACGGTTGGAGCTTATTTTGATATCGCTCTTCGAACCGAAAAATTTTCCCACCGTAGAAATGATGCCAAATTTAATACACGCGATATGAATGTGTTTACGGATATCCTCAGAGTCTTTTGATCCTGAAGAGTGGTGGTATTGCAGCATCAGCAAAATTAATTAGATTTCTTCTTGGGATTTCTCTTTGAACCAACATTAATACTGGACGGTATTATTTTTCTTACGCGTAACAAGGCGAAATCCGGATCTGACGTTCGTTTGTTCGCTACTTGGAGCAAAATAGCGGGCTTCTCTTCCCCGGAAGCGGAAGTCCAAAAGAGAACGGATACGGGGTTACGCGAAATGGCGCCGGGGTACGTAAAACGCGATGGGCAGACAGACGGACGTGAATTGTGCGCTCGGTGGCACGCGGGGAATTTCGGAGTCAGGAGTTCCCTCGTCGCATTCGGCCCTCTTATTCCTTCCTGCAACGTACCTATTCCATGCTGTTTCTCACTGTTATATAAAGCCAAACCGCAGACGCCCAGTCCGTTTCACTGTAGCCGCGTTCGTTTCATTACTTCGTGGTTCAAGACATAATTACGAGAAATGCCTCTGCAGTTGTTCGAATGTGTATATTGCAGCACCCTTCACTTCCAAATGTACCTGTTATCTTTGTCATGGACGCATCCGCGTGCAGTCGGGTAAATTTACTTTAAACAAACGACGGAGAGAAACAATTAGCCGACGACACGTGCAGGACAAATCTTCTCAAGATGCATGTGAAAATATCCTCTGGTATACAGAATTCTCGTTAATCTAAGATGTACAAGGCGAACGAATCTTACAATATTCCTTGACAATTATCGCCACTAGAATCGTGAAAGAGCTTTACACAACCGGTACACTGTGATGATTTGAGTATTTTTTTTTTTTTTATTCAAAAAACTGCATTTCATGTAGCATTTCACACATTGTCCATGCACCTCGTACACAGGTCAGGTACGGCTTTTGTGATGTTCACCACGCAAGGTGATGAAATTTGCTAGTGTCTAGTGTCGGAAAGACTTGAACTGCTTCTGCCCCCTGAAAACCACTGTTCTAGATGAGAAACAATATGTGCGTATTATGGGACGAGTGTATGCGTACATTTTCATCAATGTACGAGTAGGCCATAAGACGGTAAAAAAGCTGAATGAAATCGTTACGGCTAGGTACTTACGTGTGATATATTTCACTGTGTTTCGTCGCATCTTGGCGACTTGACTTTACTTAGTTGAGTGTATATGCACGTAACGGTACATGTATATAAAGATATGGTATTAGAGAAAGTTTACCGAAGATTCGAATGCTTGGAATTGAAATGCCGATGGAACCTCTCGGGAATATCCTCGCGCGAAAAACCGATGAACGAAAAACAGTGAACCGTGAACCGTGCGAGCCTTGAATGGGTTTTCCGCAAATTTGGCGGAAAAGTTTTCGCACGAGAACGCAACGAAACTGCGTTTACGCGTCTTACGAATTGTCGCGTATCTCCTCCGGTATAATTGACGAGCATCTCCATATGCAGTGTGACACAATATAGCGTGGGTCGATAAATAATTGTTGGCGGAGGCAAGATTTAATACTCGGTGCAACGTCGACGTATCTTGTGCAGAATGCCTCTCTCCTTTTTCCTCTTTACCATCCTCTACTCTTGGAAAATCTAACGAATATAATTTATCAGGAAGAAAATATGATCCGATTACGCAATGACGTGCATCCTGCGCAAGGAGCGAAGAGATAAGTGGATTTCATCGGCAAAACATGTTTACCACGCCCCCATTTTCGCATGCGGGAACGAGATAGATTCAATTTTCTCGACTGAATATTCTCCGGCCAGCAACCCCTTTTCGCGACGTGTTTAATTGAGTGTTACCTGCATACAGACGTGCACGCACACACACAGCTTTACCCCTGAAACGTGGCAACCTTTCAGAACCGCGCATGATATTGTCAAATGGATAATAATTCATTTCACAGACAACACGGTACACACGTACGTCATGTATTCGCATTTATCTTCCGCAGTCGAAGCAATGATTTATCGTGATTGTTGTCATTATACATGTAGGTATAATAGTTGCTTGCAAAGCTCCGCGGAAAAGGTATAAATAAAAAATTTCATTCCGAGGATGAAAAGCGTGTGCGGCGAGAAGCGGCCGCCATCCATTAGCTCGTCATTGCAACTCTTCGTCGACGGGACGTGTTTCGAGTAACAAATAATTGCGAATGATTAATTAGAAACAAGAGTGGGCACTTTGTTTTGAATTGCGCTCCAATGCAATGGCAGGACCTGCTTCCCTACTCATTCTCTCTCTCTCTCTCGCTCTCTCTTTCTCTTGAGACAACACAAAATTAATGAATTAGCCGCTGGCCGGCAGCCATGAGTGACCTAGATTCGGTTTTCGAGGTACGAAAAAATTCAGGCCTGACTCACCCCAACCAAAATAATAACGGTGTTTTCAAGATGACAATTTCCTTCCAACTGGCGTGAAATTCTTTGTTTCAACGGATTTTCAAAAATAAAACACAAAGCCAAATTGTTCTGGCTCTACCGCCGACATCCACCGCCATGTGCCGCCGCCAACGCTTGTTGATGAAATTCCCCATATGCCGCATATAAATACGGTGAAAAGTGAATTTTTTAGTCGATATCTCGACGAACAAAAAAGAGCGTAAGTCGATTTAGTCCCCTTTTCCATCCATCCGATCCCTCCGTCGCAAACAAATAGGTTGGTAGACAGGGAGAGGATGCGGGACGAATATCTTGAGGAAGAAACTGACGTGTGCTCGAACTGCTGAGATAGAATCCTCGGTACGTTTTACATTGGCGTTGTACGTACAGGCCGACCTGCCAACTCTCATTGTCTATACTCAACCCCGTCCAAAGTCAGGGACATAAAAATTGTAAGACTCGGTACGGCATTGTCACGATGAGTAGGGTTTCGCCTACTGATGATAAGATGAATAATTAATCACTTTGCTACCTCCACCAGTTTCCAAGCTCTGATTTTGCGATATGCATCGATGTATACATATGATATATAGGTATGTGTGCGTATATCTAATAGGTGTTCGGCCCGAGTTTCGTCTATTTCAACTTTGTTTTTCCCCGACCATCTTCGCTCGTAGAAAATACGCATACGACTGAGAAGAACGGCTGAATAAGCGACATCTTTATGTGTTTGTTCGCGCATCGAATGGATTCGAGATGAATGTCTTTTTCATTCTTCTGTTTCCTTTTTCTTTTCTCTCTTTTTCCCTCTGTGGTTTTTCTTTCTTTCTCTCTTTTTTAAAGTGTGCCTTTCGTTTTGCTCGTTTTCTTCACTGTTTTCTTTCTTCGAAGCCTGTGAATTGATTCACTGGCTAGACGTTTGCATGAACCACATTCAATAATATATATATATATATACATATACGTCTGTGTTTACACACTTAGTACTTTTGTTGAAATTAGTTTAGCTTCTGTAGTTTTAGAATATTTATTTTTCTCATATATGTACAGAAACATGCAGCCACGACGTACATTTTACTAAGAAAATTGAGCAATCTTCACTGTATTTACAGTTCCTGTGTAGCTACGATTAATTAGACATTTTTCTTTTCCAATATACCACAGTCGGTCAAACTTTTGGTAGAAGAACTTTCATTTGAAACTTTTTCTCGACCCTTCACGTTTCAAGAGTTATTTACCCACAAAGACCGCGTCGGAAACACTCACAGAAAAAGAAAAAAAAAAAAAAAAGAAAAAATACTTCATAGGTTCGCCAGAGTAAAGGTCTAGCGGAGAAAAGTTTCGTCGGAATCAGCAAAGAAACGAGTTAGCAACATCTCCACTCGAATCTCGGACTGTATATCCGAAAAGAAATGTCAAAGGTTATTGACACAGACGCCTAAATAATAAAACACCGCGACAAATCACGTAGAAAATATTTCAGTCGGTATAATATATTTACATAATGCCTAGAACAATCACGAATCTGGCAACGAAAAAGATCAAAAGTACGAAATGTTCCAACCCCCCAACGTATTATCCATGCTAATACAACTTTCCGCGAGGTATGAAACTGTGATGTCTGGAATGAACCTGGCGAAACATTGTCGCTATTTCTCCTACAGAGATCCGTTGCTTCCGCAATAAACGAAGTTGCAGACTGTGGATTATACTCATGAGGTTAGCCAGAGAATTAGGGGCAACAGCGCTGGCAGCACCGGGTACCGTTGTATACCTATAACATACCTCTTACCTTCTTTTGTGTGAAATTTAGAATTTCCTCTGGCAAACCGCAACGTCGTCGGTCTGATTACGGCGCAAATGAGATCGCCAAATAACGCGTACAGCGCAAAGCTTTGGGAGAAAAAATCCCGAGAACGACGTCGAAAAGAAACATATTCAAACTTTTTGCTAGAATTATTCTCATATCGAAGCGAATGTGAACAACTAAAATATGAATTAACGGTGATTGGGTTCGATGCTTATTTTAAAACCGCATCATACATGGAAATTCATCGAGATAGAGCCGAAAATGTGGGGACAACACGCGTCTCTGAAAATTTCAGCGTGCGGACGAAAAAAGAAGGCGTAGACTGGATTAATATTAAATCTCTGTGGTTACCGGAAGAATTAAGAATGACAACCGTCAGTTCTTTTGTTCAAACTTCTGTGTCTTCTCTGACGGTGGTGGGGAATAAGATGTCAGTTTGATATCTGCGAAAATGAGAACACCTCTTGAAGGGGCTTAGAAGAATTGTGAAAATATTTGTCGCACTTATTCTGCAGGATGAGAGACATGCTTTTTACACGTCCCTCTTTTCACTTTTTGGCGACGGGTGATCCGCGAGGAATGTTCACCGGACCAGCTAATCTAATACCAAAGTAATTCAGGTATAATTTTGTCACATTGGAAGAGGTTCTGTAGGCGAAAACGATCTTGATCTTTTTGAATAGCTTTCCCGCTATTCTTACCCTCGTATTTCTGCTTGAGATCTTATGCAATTCCTTCTTATTTTGACTTACAATTATGAGCAAAGCTTATCCTTCAACCCCGTATCGACCACCATTACATTTTCAGTTTCCCGACACTGCATTGATCCTGAGACAAATATAGTAACGTTGATGCAGACCGTGTATAGCACAAGCTTTTAATTCTGGTGATAAAAACTAAAAATTAGTAACATTTAACTTTCAACATCAATGCCGTTTACAAGAAATTAAATCACGAGTAGACTTTTACGATATTTACGATACGAAATCATCGCGTCTGTTTTAAATCCGTATGATATTTATCAACATTTATAGGGCAAAGAGTATTGCAAATCGAAAACGACACGCAGGCGAATAACTCAACCGGGAAAAACTTATTTACCAATACTATTCAGGATTTAAGGGTAAATTAACTCACTATTGACTTTATTTGTGTATCCGTGAACGGAAATGTCGAACGCAATGTGGAAATTGGCGAATCAAAACTGAGTTGTGTACATTTGCTTTAGAAATAATTTCCTGTTTCTATTTTAACGTCAATAATAAATACACTGAACAATGCTTTAGAAAAGTGACTTATACCTGACTGCACAAAACTTGATTAAATGTTAACAGAGTCAATAAAAATAATACACCTCGCGTGCCTCTGACGTGAGTCTAACTATTCCAGTCGGAAGCATGGAGTTTTCAGTAAGTAAACAGCAATTCTTTCACCGTATATGAACAATACAGAAGAATATAACCAGTGTATTTTCACGTGCACATGCAGCCGGTGTGTAGATCGATAAGCAATGTACATTTTTCTTAACTTGCCTTGGAGAAAAAATTATATTCGTAACATTTGCGGTCTGCTAAAAATAATTTAGAGTTATTTTTTCCCTTTTTTTTTTCTCAAAAGAGGGCTGATCCCTCTTCTCGTATCGAAAGAAAATATTCAAAGGCCGGGGAACGGGTACAAGAAAAACATCGAATTTTCTTCGAATACGGTGAACGAGAATGTATTTTACATATATACGTATATCTGCGTTGCGGGTGAAAAAAGGGGTGACCATGCAAAGCCCAATAGGTATAACCTATGATTCCAATAAAAAAAAAAGCATAAAAAGAAACGGTCTCGGTCAAATTGCTCTGTTGACACGAGACCAGGGAGAAACTTGTCGAGATCTTGAAAGTGTCGGGAAATTTTCGTATGCAAATGTGGAATGGCAAGGGGATAACCGATGTCTCGCCACATCTCGTGCCCTACGAAAGAACGAATCCTGATGCTAGTTTTATCATACGATCGAAACAGAACTGATAAAACAATGATGATCGGCTCATTGACCATTATCCACTGCAATTGCAATTATTCTCAGAGCACCACGATTGACATGTTCCGATAGTTCGTCCTTCAAACTCTTGATCAACTGTACAAACGTCTGTCTTTGTTTCAGGAAAATGACACGGTACGGTTCAGAGTCACGCTGGAAGACGAAGTACCCGAGGGCCAACAACCGAACATAGTCGGCGTTGATGCGTACGTGATTGTCCTGGATGAGAATGACAATCCACCTCGTTTCCTGAACGTCCCCTACGAGGCAGTGGCTGCCGAGGACACCCCTCCAGGATCTACCATTCTCCCGGGTATCCGGATCACCGATCCTGACTTACTGGGAGACAACATTGAGCTGTCATGCATACCCCAGCCACAAGTGAGACGCAAGAAAAATTTCATGTTTGATAGATTAAAATTGGAAGATAACGATCCTTCCAAGATCAAAGGACGGCCGAACCTTTTCAGAAGGATATTAGTGACAAGTGCAGATTTTTGAAGAAATGAGAAATTACAGACCGGGTTGAATTACTTTTAATCCGACGAGCGGATGTCTGCAAAAATTGACTCTACTCCGGCCTGTTACGCGCTCTCGCCGTGCAATGAGAAACATTTCAACTCGAGTACATGTTGACAAACAGCGGATGACTTCCGTTTAATCAGGATTTACAGTGGATCAGAGTTACACGCCGCACACGCACTGCCGTGAACATATACATTTTGTAAACTCAATTTACAGTTAATCTCGACAGCTCCACCGAAGTTGCGGAACTGTGTGTATACGTCCCAGTGACATATGGTTCGTTATACGCAACCAGACGCGTTATTGTTATATTGCACGGTATTAAAACGGCACACCCCAATACATTGTCAGGGTATCGTACATACTCGCACTCGGTACACCTGACAAACGTATGGGCCAAAACTACGCAGATGTATTAATCTACGACCGCGTGTGTGCCTAATACGCGTATATGTATATTATAATAGCGATATGGAACACGTATTGCACGTACGTAGATCATGCATATAGTTATCTCGATGAATTTCTCTTGACTACGAAATAGCCGATAAAATTGTGAAACCTTTTGTCTAATGGGAAAAGCTGCAGGTTTATCGCGGTAAACTTTACGCGTGCCGTTTATATCGTGGACCCATCCAATATATACATACCTATACGATGCAGGGTCATTAAACGTAACTAATGCGACTTCACCGCGTTCCTGCATATTTTCTTCTTTCTGTGCACGATCTCGCCCTGTAGGCACTCGTCCTGACAATCCTCGAATCGGGATCCCACTCCGATTTAATCCGTTCAATTCATTTTCCAAGGATTTAACCCCGCGCTGCATGAGAGTTTAATCCAGGCAATTCGGAGACCTTCGAAATGACTAATCTAGTCAGCCAGAATCGGGATCTCACCTGCGGACGCATATCTCGGGATCATTTGTATGCCGCGGACCCTGCAAGGCTGGAATTCAGGGGATTTATATCCTACGAAATAATTAATTTGGGACGAGGAGCGGGAGGCGAGGCGGAAAAGGGGGAGATATACTCATAAACGAAAGAAAAATGTTTGCCGCGGATGAAGCGTGGCGATGGTCGGGAAGATACTTCTCACTCGACTCGATTCCGACTTCGATCAAGCGAAGCCCAACTGCAGATTAATTGCCCGCCGCGAACCCATATTGTACCCGATACCTGAGGTCTTCATTTCCCTGGGGAGATTTTTATTCCCATTACAAACAAAAGCCGGCCTTGGCCACCCATCTATCCAACCAACCGTCCATAAGCTCGCTCGCCCACTTCCTGCTGGGTTTCCTTATCGCCCCGCCTTCCGCCTTCCGGTAGCTTCATCTCGCCGTATTCTTTTCCCTGCATGTGCGGTTGGCCTCCCCTCTAATTTTTTTCTCTTACGTTTTATGTATACACACATAGGAAGATTTTCTCGCTGTGAGAGTGGTGCTAACAATGAGCCGCGTGAACCAGATACCAACTCCTGCAATACGTCATCCACGAGCGGTTGGCCTTTTTACGGTGAAAAACTCACCGACCTTTTAGTCCTTTATCTCCCTCTCTTTCGCCTACGTGTAATTACGTAATTGAAGGCCCTTTTGTTTTCTAGCAAAGGATGCAGAAAAGAAAAGTCGAGGGAAATAAAAAAGAAAAATGGATATTACGGGTATAAAATTTGTGGGTCGTAGTATTGTTTCGCCTATGGAGCTGCAATGTCAGTCGTAAGTTGAAATTAAGCACGTCTGCGTTGAGTAGAACCGAGTGTTTTATACCCACCGGATAAGAGACCTGGTGAGGTGGTTAAATCGGGTCGAGCTTCGCGTGAAGTGGCCTTAACTGTTTGACGCAGATTGTAAGGTTCTGTAGGAGGACTCGGTTCCCTGCTTCGGCGATGTTGTGTGCCAGTTGGAGAAACGTATAAAGAATAAAAGTTCTACTCTCGACAGGCAGATAAGGGAGAAATATTGCCGAGTAACTTTAATAGAATACAACGATATATCAGGTGGGACACCCTCCAGGCCCGAGAAATACTTACCGAAGTACATACCAACCTACTTTTAGGGAGGACTAAACGGTATTCTTGTTACACTGAATAACCGCTGAATACCTACTTTGCGCGACAAATTTGATAGCAACGAAAACTTTCTGCATGCTAAACTGCCGCACTTTTTACCGCAATATTCGGTATATGTAACGATAATTCAACGCTCTTCAAATTAAGAATACTTTTCTCTACAATTACAAAGATGTGTATAGCGAAAATACTCTAAAATCGCAGTAAAAAAAAACAGTTGTAAATTTTTAACGTGGACGTAACGAAACAGTTTTCTACAAAGTTACTATTACGAATCCCTGGAATTGCTAAAAATGCAGTGAAACGTCTATTATTTGCAGCACAATTAATGTGAAGCATATAATGCAAACTTACAAACTAATCATAAAGGTGCAGAATGGTTGTTTTGTTAACGTTTTATTATTTCGATAATTACACGAACTCGAACCTCGGCCATTAGACATATTTTTGGACGGCATAACCCTGTAGGCTTCTGTTGTCAATCCGGATCGATAATCGTGTATATCCGTAAGACTTCCATCAACGCTAAACGAGATTATTTTTCCAGTTTCCGGACGCCTGCCAAAAGTTTTCCATCGTAGACGTAGAAAAAAGCGAGAACACGTATGTCGGTGCCTTGGTTCTACAGCAGCCTTTGGACTACAGGGAAAGACCATTTTACCAGCTGCTGCTAATGGCCAGTGTAAGTTCTTGTTAAATTTTCGGCGTTATGCATATTTTTAATTTTTATATAATACAATTCCTTGTGCAGTACGCTTTACGAATTTACTCGATCTTTTGGAGAAAAAGAAAAAATTGACTTACAACGTTTGCATAAAATGATGATTATAACGTTGACAGAATTTCAACTTTCCTCCATCACTTATGAGCAAACTTTATTTGTCGTTTTTTTACTACCACGGAGCTGTGATGTCCCAAATTGGGATGTAATGATTTTTTTTTTCATATCGGGCAGATAAGTAAATGATGAAAAACCAATTACCGAAGTTGAAAATTTAAATTCACACAGTCTGCATTTTGGGTGTTCTAACTGGTCGCCAGGGCCTACGAGATATAAATTTTGTGCTGAATTATTCATAATTAATCACTTGTATAGAACTTTAAAGAGCATTGTAAATTCATCATAATGTTAATTAAAGTTAGCAAACCCCCCGCGAACACTAACGTAATAATGGCGACGGCGTATCGTACTCCCTTGAGATTGAATCCTGCAAAAGTTGGGACCCCTATAATTCTTGTATGAAAAAAAGCTGTTCATGAATAGGATTTCTTTTTTTTATTAAAAAATGAAATCATCTCTTTCAAATAGGACGGTACAAATAACAGCACGACCGGGGTGGAAATTAAAGTTGCCGACATTCAAAACAGCCCGCCGGAATTTCTTGATTCCTTGACCGGAGTTGTGCAAGAAGATGACCCTATCGGAACTCTCGTTATGACCGTAAAAGCAAGGGACGGGGATCGTGGAATGCCGAGAAAGGTCATCTACGAGCTGGTCACCAGTGAGTTTTCATATCAACTCTAATATCGCACATAGGTGACATACGTATAATTAGAGTTAGAAAAGAAAAAACTGAAATTGCGAGCGGCTAGTTTTTACATTGGCCAACTTTCAGATCCGTTCGACTATTTCCTGCTGGATGCTGACACTGGTGAACTCAGAACAGCAAAACCTTTGGATCGAGAAGCGCTAGCCGATTCAACCGGAGTTCTAACTTTGGTAGTTAAAGCACGCGAAGTAATCGACGGAGTTCCAGGATCTGATAATTTAACGGTTTCGAGTGCTGAAGCCACCGTTACAATCAAAGATGTGAATGACGAGCCACCGTCGTTTAATCGAAGAGAGTATAACATAGAAATACCTGAGAATGTTCCCGACGGAACTCCGTTGCCACACCTTGATATGACCGTCAAAGATCCCGACGTGGTACGTGGGATATTTCTAATAGTCGTTGCTTCATGTATCGCAAAACGAAAGAGAAAGCTCTCCAACACATACATATATAATAATACTTAGTGATGAGATGAAACTATTTTAGGGCACCAACTCTGTGTTTTCGCTGAGACTGGAAGACATTACTGGAGCTTTTACGGTGGAACCTGCAATGGCAACAGGAAGCACTGCTGTTAATATTCGAGTAACAAATGGTTCCCTTGATTACGAAAATCCTAATCAACGAAAATTCATCATTCTGGTGCGTGTAAATCAAAGCTGCATAAAGTCTTGCTACGATTTCCTGGTTCAGATCATCTTAACGTTTCTCAAACGTGTTGAATAATTATTCAAAAATATTTGATTGGATAATTCTTGATGATAATTTTTTTTCAATAATGTAACACGGTTTTGGACGACGTCATAAAGTTTTTATATTCAAAGCTTTGACAAAAAATTTCAGCACAATAAAAATCCATGAATTTTGCAATTCAACATAAATTGTTTGGCATAACCATCAGCCTCATTATCATTCGACAAAATGAAAACTTTGACAGTATTAAGGATTGAGTCAAGTTCTAAATTAATGCATATCAAATATTACAGGTGATTGCCGAAGAAGTACACACCGAACCAAAACTTTCGTCAACAGCAACAGTGACGGTTAGCATTACAGACGCAAACGATAACGCACCTTCGTTCAACAGCCCTACATATACAGCTTTAGTGTCTGAGACGGCTATTCCTGGTACGCCAGTGACAACCATAAGTGCTAAAGATCGTGACAGTGGACAGTAAGTAAAGAATGCTTTTCAATAAAGATATATTTTTAACTTTCGTAGTGCACGTGAGAAATAATTTTTTTACGCCTCAAATGGGAATGTTCAGCTGTTGCGAAAAATGTTTAACAGTGATGATACAAAATTAGCTGTATTTTCTCTCGAGTACACAAAGATCCGTATCATCGTACGTGAAATATCTGTCTGTCCGATACTGTAATTGATCACACCCTCGAGAATAACAATTTATTGTTATTGAATATTTGTGAAGTTTCGCAAGCTTCAAGGAACCGCGCTGTGAGTGATTAAAATACGGTGATTAGCTGGATATTTTCTGACACTGTAAATTTTTGTACAATATTTTGATAGATTCGGGACTGCAGGCATAATTTATCAGCTTCTTGGACAAGGTGCTGAACACTTTTCCGTCGACAATAAAACTGGAGCCATAACTGTCGCCCCGTGCCCCACACCTGGAACTGCACCGTGCTTAGACTATGAGACACAAACTGAGTACTTCCTGACATATAAGGTCCGTGATATGATAAAGATTGTAAATTTTCACTCTTTATGTAATCTCACGAGTGAATGGAAATTTCAATCACAGAATAAAATGTTTTCGTATTTTTAGGCAACCGATGATGACGGAAAAGGTCAAACAACAAGTGTTTCGTTGCGTGTCGGTTTAACAGATGCAAATGATAGCCCACCACAATTTCTTCAGCAGAAGTATCGCGCGGTTATAGACGAGGGTGCCGAAAAATTTGAACCGGAGCTCAAAGTGCAAGTAAGAGGATTGGATTTTATTTGAATACTTTCTTAAAAGATACATCGAAATTAGTTATATTATTTATTTGAATAATACATTTGTTACTAACGTCAATTATCATTACAGGCACGTGACAAGGACAAGACGTCAAAAATCAGCTATACCATAGTAGGCGGAAATGAATACGATTTGTTCGCAATTGATACAGATACGGGTGAAATAAAGATCGCTCATAAAGGACCACTTGACGTCACCAATACAACGCACGATTGGATTGCACTGTCGGTCCAAGCAAGCGATAGCACATTTACAGATACAGCAATCGTTAACATTACCGTTCGTGATGTAAACAATAATGCGCCTCAATTTGCTGAAGATCTATATACAGCCAGCATACCAGAAGTATCTCCGATTGGTATGTTGAAACTCAATAACTCCGTAAAGATTGTGCAGTTCGTATGTCTGATTCAAATTTAATGTTTACTCATACTTTAGTAGTCAGAGAAAAGGATGAAAGTCGCATTCATTCTCTGTGTTTACTGTGAAATACTAATGTTTGATTTTTGAAGGAACTGTTATTGAAGAAATGGTCGCAACAGATGGTGACAGTGGAGTCAATGCGGAACTAGTTTACAGAATTCAAAAAGGTGCATTTGACGATTTCACAATCAATAATGCGAGCGGAATTGTTACTGTCTCAAAGAAGCTGGATTTTGATACCAGAAACACCTATCACATCGAAATTATTGCTTTGGACAAAGGTTGGTCTTAGCTTGTAATAACTGCCTTCGATGCTTGGAGGGATGTCCTTAATGTAGCTCGTATTCCATACATGAATATCCAACGAAGTTGAAATTTTTAATAGCAGGAAATATGATGGGACTAAACAGTTGAATGTCTTATTTTTCCACAGGCACACCAAGCTTGACTGGCACTACTACGTTGATGGTCAACGTTGAAAACAGCAATGATAAACCACCGTACTTTACCCCAGAAACTCAGAGAGCAGAGGTGACAGAAGATACAGCAGTAGGGACAGTATTTGCCATGCTAAAGGCTCATGATCCTGACAGTAGTAATGAAGATGCGCTGAACTTTGCTGTTTCTGGGCCAATCACAGCCATTGATAGAAACGGCCAGCAAGTTTCTGATAACACGACTTTCAAGGTATGGATAGAACAGTCGTAAAATTATGTATGTTTTGACATGATAAATTGAAGTTTTTTTTACAGTTATGCAATATTCTACACATTCCAACATTTATTCTGATAAAAGTTCTGTGAAAAATGTCTCTTTCAATTGCAGGAATTTTTCGCTATCGATAGGAAAACTGGTCAAGTTTCCGTAGTCAGACCACTCGATCGAGATATAGCTGCCACTGTCAGTATACCTATCATTGTAACGGATACAACTGCACCAGCCCTACAACAAGGCAAAGGTAAATTCTACTTGTATACTTCTATTTATCCACGTGTTTATTATACAGAATGAAAAGCTTACGATTGGTAGTTATTTATGAGGACACTGTTACTGCAAACCCAGGGTAAGAAATTACTGTAAGGCTAATGAATGATTATTTTCCACTTTGACGTTTTTCAGGAACTTTGGTGATCACGATTATTGACGTTAATCATTTGGCCCCTGAATTTGCAAAACCATGGACAAACGTGAACCCACAATACAAAATAGAAATGCAAGAAGAGCAACCGACAGGTGCAGTGGTCGGTGCATTCACAGCAACGGATGGAGATAGCAATATTGCTGGTTATGCCATTGTACCCCCAAGTCCTTACTTTACCATTGACAATGTGACCGGTACGTATCCCTGTATTGTAATCATTCTATTTATAAATATAAGTAATGAACAGAACTATAATGATAGATTTACGATTTACTCATATGAAATATAGGTATAGTACGAACGACGCAAGTAATTGACTATGAAGAAACAAAGCAACTAAGTTTCACAGTAGTAGCTTACGATTCCGGTGTACCTCAACTTTCTTCATCAGCGAAAGTTATCGTGACAATAATAAATGTCAACGATCAAGATCCTAAGTTTGATAAGGATTCTTACAGTATTACGATCAAAGAAAACTCACCACCTGGGACTCATGTCACTGTAGTGAAGGCTACGGATGGTGACGAAGGCTTATTTGGCCAGGTCAGCTACAGTTTAGTTGGTGATCATGCTGCAGATTT
This sequence comes from Neodiprion virginianus, assembly GCF_021901495.1. NCBI lineage: Eukaryota > Metazoa > Arthropoda > Insecta > Hymenoptera > Diprionidae > Neodiprion > Neodiprion virginianus. Next base: position 29,649,511 of record NC_060879.1, on the reverse strand, counting down.
TAATATCGGTACGTCAGTTTTTATTAGTAATGAAATTCGTAAGTATTGTTTTCAAAACGAATTGGTTGTAATAATACATTGGTATGCACACAGGTCATGAAACTGGTGAAATTACTGTCGGTAGTGCGACAGTTTTAGATCGTGAAATGACTCCGGAAATTACTATAAGGGTGATGGCTAGTGACGGGGCTCCGTTGAACACTAGAAGAACAGCATCTGTTCCAGTGCACATCAAACTTTTGGATGTTAATGATAACAGACCAATATTTTCGCAACATGCATACAGAGCATCTGTTGCTGAAAATTTGTCCGTCAATCCACCTGCTCCAATCTTACAGGTAGAAAAAGTTGAGCCGAGTATTTTCGCAAATTGTTGTCATCAAATGGCCTCTAATGAAATATGAATAATTATTTTATAGGTCAGAGCAGCAGATCCAGATGAGGGTGAAAACGGCGAGGTGTTTTACACTATAATAAACGGAAATGAAAACAATTCTTTTACACTGAACCCTGAAACTGGTATTTTGTATCCTGCAGCAGCTTTACTTGGTAGGGCAGGATCTTACAGGATTGAAGTTGAAGCTAGGGATGGCGCTGGACATGGGCCACACAGCGACCGATGCTACATAGATGTAAGAGTGATTCCAGTAAATCAGCATAAGCCAGAATTCATTATGCCTGAATTGCCGAATGCAACAGTCGAGGTGCCAGAGGTAAGTACACTTATCACTGATACAATTTGTTGGTTTGATAATAACTAAAATGTATCTGCTTCAGAATGCAGGTGTACCGAATTATCTAGTTATGACAGTAAAGGCATCAGACAGAGATCCTGGAGAAAATGGACGAGTCAGCTATCATCTCAAAGTTGGGAACAAGAATGTTCAGGAAACCGAAGAGTTTGCCATCGATCAAGAAACAGGCGAATTGAGAGCGAAAATTATCTTGGATCGAGAAGTCAAAAACAAATTTGAAGTAAGCAATTTGAATACTAGTAATTAGATGCAAAACTTTTTAAAATTCAAAAGTGAAACTTTTCTCTTTTTTTCGGACTTTAGCTTGTACTTGTGGCGGTGGACCATGGTAGCCCAACGACATACGAAACTTTACGACTTCTGACAGTGTTGTTGGTTGACACAAATGATAATGTGCCAGAGTTTTCTGGCGAGAATAATTACAATTTTCAAATAATGGAGAATCGGCCAAAAGATTATTTGATTGGAAAAGTTGTGGCTGAAGATAAAGATGAAGGAAGACATGCGAGAGTCTATTATTACATTTTATCAGGTGAGGTGAATTTTGTTCTGAGACAAAAATAGAATGTGGTTGTTAGATTGTTAGAATCTACAGAACTAGTTTTGGTGAACATGATCGAAACCGAATTTCAAATTCCTTTCTAGGAAACGAAGGCAATTCTTTTTACATGGATAAATCTGATGGTAGCATTTATTCAAACAAATCGTTTGACAGAGAAAAAAAAGATAACTACCTGTTATCAATTCTTGCCGCAAACGATCCTGACATTTACGTCGGACCGCAAGATGCTGTTCACTTGATGACACATCCTGCATATGGGCATGCCAATGTAACCATAACTGTACTTGATGAAAATGACAATCCGCCAATATTTGAGCGAGAAAACTATTATGCAGGGATCAACTCCATGGCTAATATAAATGATTTTGTGGCAAAAGTTACGGCCTCAGATCCTGACTTAGGAGAGAATGGAACCCTATTTTATTACATTGCCAGTGCCAATCTGTACAAGTTTGGCTCTGAGAAACCAAGTGGATCAATTGTACCGAGTCCATTCAATGTTACGCAAGATGGAAAAGTAGTCGCAAGTGGATATATGGCTGAATATAATCAAGACAGATTCATTGTTGAAGTTATAGCTAAGGAAACAACTGCCCCAGAGAGATATGCACGAACAAGAGTACACGTAAGTTATTCAAATAATGATACACTTTGAAAAATGCATTTAATTGATACTACTGAATAGGAAAATGGTTTTATACTTTTACTGAACATGAATTTAAGATGTTTATTGAAGAACATTTGCTCTTCATTCATTCTGCCTCTTCGTGAATTAGGTGTGGGTTTTCGAAGCAGCACAGCTGATCCGAGTAATTTTATCGAGACCTCCAGAGGAAGTTAATCGAGAGAAAGATGAAATTGTTACCCAATTATCAAACGCAACCCAGAGCAGAGTTGTTGTTGATGATATAAGATATCATGTCGATGCGTCCGGGCACATTCGTAGAGAATGGTAAGTCCAATCTCGTGAACAAGCAGATAAATTCGATACTGCATTCTCAATTAGTATAGTGCTTAGTTACAAAATTACGTCAAACATATTGAAAATTTGAAGATACAATTGTCCACGTTGTAGGTGTGACATGTACTTGCATGTGGTGGATACATCACAAAGTATAGCTGCCGTTCCAGATGTCTTGAAAGTTATTGACGCCAAGTATGATTCCCTGCAAGAATACTACGCTGGTTTCGCGATTGAGAACGTTGTGGTAAATTTGGCAATAACTAATATTTGGATTTAGATACTTATGGAAGGTCCATAGAAAATTCAATTGTCTGTAAAAAAAGTTACTCATAATTGTGTCCGACGTGTGATTCTAGCCCGCATATGTTGGAGTCCAAGAAGAACCATTCGATCCGGCATTAGCTGCTCTGATTGCTTTATTAGTAGTTTTAGTTGTCGGAGCAGTTACAGTAATTGTTGTTTGTTGCTGCTTGAGGCACTGGTGAGTAATTTAACTTGAATATCAACTTCCACAAGTAAAACGTCAAACCTCTTACTAAATCTCTTAGGTCACATTTATTTTACTCATTCTCTAACTTGATAAATTAACATGGTTTATTCCAATTTAATTTCAGGGTAATCACCGTACCAAATGACCTACGCAAAAAAGATGCTCTTATCAAGAAACAGATCATAGATGAATTGAATACCACTGAGAACCCATTATGGATAGAACAGTGAGTAATAGTATTTAAAATTTTATTATTCACCAACCTAACGCATATTAATTACTGCTTTAATACAGTGGGGATAGATGTACATAGGTATAACTTTGATTTCCTGCTTTTATTCAACAGAAAACTGAAGTTGTACGAAGAACAGGAACTAACCATGCAAGTATTCAGCGAACCTGAGGGCGGATTGGGAACCGAAAGGCGGGGAAGTGGAGTTAGTGTAGGCATGGGGGATACATCCCAAGATAACACCTATGCAACTATTCAACATCCTCTTCCACCAAACAGGCATCGACCTACTACACCAGATTATACGACTTTACCTGGTAATCACAATGTAAGTGAAATTTATATGTAATTTATTAATAGAGTCTGATCGGGACTGGGAAAATTACAAATTGTATATTTCAGCTGTATGAGTCAGCAATGGGCTTCCAGGGCTCGACATTTCAACCAACGCCAACTCCTCAATTAACGTTAGATCGTGACGGACAACCACAGTTCGTATCAGGACTCATGTAAACTCAATTATACACTATTCACCAACCCTTCCCATCCTTTTCCATCCAATGTAAGAATCTGATTAAGTTTCAATATTACATGCTTTTCAAGTGCATAATTTTGACAATAACTGGTTAATAATACCACGTATTTACATATAAGGGTTGTGTAAACAAGGCAGTTGCTGTAAACTTTTGAAAGTCTCTTCTATTTAGGGTAAACTTATATACTTGAAGGAAGAGCATTTCGATGAAAGTCAAACAACAGATTTAATTAATCTTCAACCATCTGCAGGATTAATATTTTCTCCTCTATTTCAATACCTACACTTCTTGGTGAGTTTGGTTCAAAATTGAAATCCTGTCTCACATAAATTTTAATTAAAAGCCTCTTCAAAGTTTACACGGTGTAGTTGAAAACTGCATTAAAATATTGAAACTATTCAGACAGTCGTATAAATTATACATCTAAGATATACTTATTAATGGGTGAACGTTAAATATAGCCGATGTGTGCATGTATATATGTGTGTTGCCAACCTGGGGTCGGATCTGATTTGATTTGATAAAAAAAAAGTTATTAGATGGCTACTGTGAAATAGCTTGTCGACTGAAGCTTGGCACGACAGATATATGTATATAATTCAGTGTGTAGATTCCGTCCAGCCCAATTTTATTGTTACATCACAGTTTTTGTTTTTCTTTTTATTTGAATTTCGTAACTGTACCTTGTTGCGATCGTGGCTGTGTTATTTAGCGTCGATAGATCGACATTGGAATTAATTTTAGTCCGTATTTATTCATATTATTAAATGACAATTTATTAAAAAAGTTTAGATGGCATATTTGCTATTCACACCGGGTCGATCTACACGTGTATTATCAAATAATTATCTGACACATTTTGTACTTTGCATACAAGAAAATACTCAAATAGTACGTAAAATGCTCGGTGAATCTGTAGACCAGAACGAAATTTTGTTAAGGATTGAATTCTCGTTGTCATTAAAATTTTAAGTCATCAGCTGCAAATGGTTATATCTATTATATCATCATCCTGAATAAATTCATTTCTATATTTGTGAAAATTGTAAATTTTAATATCGTATCCAATATTTCATTTATAAAATACTCCAATTCATCACTGTGCCGTATACAAAAGGCTAGCTACATTAATAAGCGTAATACGATTAATGCTATTTCCAATAATATATGGTATATAGTGCATGTGATTTTGTTCGATGTTCGATTAATGTCTGTTATTACATTTTTATGTTACTATTGTTTTTATACTTGGTAATTCAACTTTCGGTGACAACTCGATACAGAATGGGGTAGCTGTGCCAGTAATTCTAATTTGCGTCCATTCATTTATTAATAACACTTGCTACTGCTACAAGTCTAATTGTAAGTTTTGTAACGAACATATTCATTGACATAGACAGTTAAAAATCTCTTTAAGAATATTTCATAAAGATGAGAAAATTAAAAAAATAAGCAGTTGATGAATAGCTCCGTAATCAATAACATTCCAGTATTATTATAATTTGATCGCAGCGAGGTTCACTTATATAATGTATCGCATAAACGAGTGAATGGTGGGCTATGGACGGACATAGTCATATCATAATTAAACTGAACGAGACACTATTTGTAATAATATGTAAAGCTTACAGTTACGCTCAATAGTTCCAGAGGATAATTTTAAAAAATGGCAACGAGTCATCCAAATTTTTACGTTTACCATATTTTATATAGTATAATTGTTTCAGGGAACAGAATATTATCTATAAGCTTTATAACTTGTTACATATTTCTCAAAATGTATCTCATACTCGAAGATAAAAAAAAAATCACTTAAATCTCATATAAGTTATTACCACGAATGTTTAATAAAATACAATTAAGCTATAATTGATTAAAGTATTGTTAGAACGTTATAATTATTCGAGTTAGTCAGGAACTGTCTGTTTATCGATTGTAAACTGATTGTAATATTGTAACATATTTTACGTAAGTGATTAATAAGAAATATTCGTACTTGTAAAGATTATTTGTGTCTTAATTCTGAAAATTTCCATGCAGATTTATACAAAACAAAATAGAATCAAATCAGACCATGAGTCATTGTTAAAGAAACTGTTCATCGTCAATTTATGAGGTAGTTGTGTCTTTCATAAAAAAACCGCAAAAGAAGATATTCAAAAAATCAAATTTATCAGGAAGTTGTCAATTCGTAAAATCAATACATAAATTACAATCGCAGTACTTGAGTATATAGCAACTTGTTAAAAATTTCGTCTGAGATATGTACATACGTCAATCTCGAACTATATTGCACTTGCTAGTTACGCTCTTATCTTGCCTTATTACTTTTTATATCGAGAACATTGTTTTCTTCAGTCAACGGAAAACTATTTCCGTAATTTTCTGTAGTGCATAGAATATTACCATCTACAGGTGGAGAACTTGATTTTGTCGCATCATTGTTTCGGCTGTTATATTTATTTACACCATCAACACTTTGTTTGAATGTATAGTCAAACAGTTCAACTAAAGCTTCTGGTTGATCTGCCCATAATTTATATCCCTTCTTGGTAGGGAATTTTCTGGTAGCGCCACAGGTAAGACACGTCCATTTGACCATTTTCATGGGTTTTGAGATCAATCGTACTCTAGCCGTGTCCCCTGGTATCAGAGGCAACTGACAACACTTACAGATTGTTCTCTTTATATCTGGACTCCTGTAATATTTTGTTGAATGCAAATACGAAATCAGTAATATTAAATAGTGTCATGTTTTTAGTGAGTTCACTTAAGTAGGATAGTTGGTCATTCTATTATAAAACTGGGTATTGTTAGTTTGTTTTGAATTGACAATAACGTATTAAATTCATAACAAGTTCATACATTTTTCTCATAAACAATGCACTCTACATTTTATCGAATTTTCTGTCACTATACGCATATTACATCAGACTATCTGTAAGAACTGCTAGTGTCTAGCGAACAGAATTAAGAGTTTGATAAACTGATACAGGAAAATCATTTTCGAAATGATAAAAACAAATAAATTTTATGGATAAGTGCAATCTGTAATACTTATCTACCTTCAAGGTAGGTACATATTCTCAGTCTATTTTATTCGGTACATGACCTTGCAGTATCAATATTTTTGCTCTGAATCAAATCTCAAACGATACACATGAAATTGTAGTATCATATTGTAATGAGTGATTTGAGCTATGATAATAGAACAATAGAGAAAATATGACTTACATTCGAAGAACAGCTTTTTTAGCACATCTAAGCATTATGTTACCGTAGTACGAAGCAGCGACTGGATTCTTGGACTGTATCGCCATTAAATAACTAGCCTATGATAATAGAAACAAATTAATAAACAAATGCATTTCATAGAGCGATAGAATTTTTAACATTAAGGGGAGGGTACACTCGTCAATTCATATATGTGGTGGGAAAGTCAGATTTTTTTTCAACCACTTCTTTTCATACTGAATGCAATGCAGAAAACTGCTGAAATAAAAAACAGATATTCACCTAATTTTTACCAGTTTTATTTAGCAGGAATTGATCTATGGCAAATTCCATGCTTTTATTTGTGAAAAATGTTACAAAAAGCTTGCAAAATAAATTTCAAATTTCGAAATCAATTTTTACAACCTTTGAAACATTTTTTAACAGCAAAAAAGTAGTTTTTTTTTCCAAGTATCTTTTTCACAAATACGGGCATAGAATTAACGATTGGTCAATTCCTTCAAAATAAAACTGGTAGAAATTGTCTGAATATCAGTTATTTTTCAGCAATTTTCTGCGTTAGGTTCGCATGCATGAATCGACGGGTGTACCCTCCTCTTAATAAAAAATATAAAACACTGCTGTAAGGTAACGTAATATTACTGTTTGCAGTTACTTTCAAATAACGCATATAGTTACTATCATTTTTCACTAAATAGGGAAGATTCTCCATGAAAAATTTGAATGAATTAGGAGTAAGCAATCGACTATACCTGATACAAATAATTCATTCTCTCCAAAACATCTTTTCCCTGGCATAGCTTCACATTTATTGCTGCGATAATAAAAAAGTGAGGTTAGTTTCAACGTTATTCTCTCTGACAGCATTTGCACAATGTTTTGCAGACTGTCGAGTTTTAGTTGATTATAACTAATCAAGTACCAAAGCGGCTGATCGACTAACGAGCACTAGTTCAATAATTTACCATTTGATGACATTTGTCTGTAATTGTCGACTACCGACTCAGGTGACACATTTATCGCGGGGCGCAGACTTTAGTGGCCTTACGCATGACAACGGACATGCGTGCATGTCACTGCATTCTTAAATGTGATTGGCTAGTAGCTTTGCGATTTTATACTTACATCATACCCATCATACGTATGTACAAATACTACGTGCTGATAGTACGCATGTTTGAATTGGTTTATAGAATAGATTCTCGGCTTAATTAAGTATTCATTTGTAATTATTACTCGTATTACACCTATCGGATCTAATAATGATCAGTGGAGGTTTACGATATGCTGGAAAAGCTCGTGGAAACGTCACCAGTAGTTCATACCTTGGACGTGGCATTGAGCCGAGCAGTTATCTGCAACTCTGCAGCCTTTCCGCAAGGCCAACGGAATTGACCTCGGCATTGCTCGGCATCGCAAAATTGATAGGGACTGTCCTCGATCGAGACTGCGGCCAAGGCCTGACCGTGAAACATGGAGGGAGGCCTTGGACGCTCCAATGTCACGCAGAGACCAAGGTATTTGATCTGTCCTTGGCTGTACGCGTTTATACACACATATGTGACTACAGTGTCTGTACACCGTGGGTTACGTCAAGCAAAAGCCCGTGTGACTGATAAGTATTGAAGCATTTCGGACGGCTTATTTCTATCCACCTGTTACATCACAGCGCAGTACTTTTGAACGGAGTTTAGATGAAAAGTATTAATTCGAAAATAACATTAAAATCACCGTAAGTATTTTTCAGCCTGGATCCTGACTAATAGTTCCACGGCTTACCACTAGAGCCGTTCTTGTGACATGTCGATGAAGAAATCTTCTCGCAACACATGTATCGTTCAGAAAATTCAACTACAGGACATTGTTGAGCGCAAGCCTTTGTGGGGACAAACAAGCCGGACGGGCCAGCGTCCGTCGGGCTAAACCTAACCTAACCTCTAACTGTTATGGTTGTTTTGCTTCCTTTTTTAAACCTTATAAACAAAGGATTATCACGTCCCCACCGCAATTTTATAGCTACGTAAATAAAACTATACCGCCGCCATAGAAGGTGTGAGAGCACAACTAGGTCTATGGGACGTTGACAATTACTCCATCCCTGTCACGAGGAACCGCTATACGGAAACTGGGAAAATTGGTCGTTGAATTCTTCAATAATGAAATAATCTTCGTACATTGCTGTAATCAACAAAAACGAAATCTCAACTCGAAGGAGGACAACAATGTACGTAGGCAATAGCTTCTCTATATTTTGTGTACGTACGTATGTCGGAGTGTGTATCAACTTACCAGACAGTGAAGGGGTTAAGAAGGCCACTGAAAAACCATGGAATTCATTCCAAATGGAATAGTATTTAATGAGGTAAATTGGTGAATCCACATCCAACTTCAGTTATCGGCTACCGATGCAAACTTAATGTAAATTAAGGGTTTTCAACGCAAACCTCAAATTTTAGCGGGGTTGAGATTGTCGGATTTTTTTTCGAATCAAGGCCGTTGACTACAGAATATGAAGACAGTTTCCCTAATGGCTTTGGTGTGACAACCGAAAATCGTCGTGCGCTTGCGCTCCCGAAGATGTTCCAACGGTATTGTTGAAAACATATTACAGAACATCAGAGAGTTACCGATTTTGACCCGATACTGGCTGCATTCACCTTCCCAGTAACACAGTCTTCGCAATGGTTAGTCGAAGCTAGTACTTAGCCTGTGTGTACTGACCGACTTGTCGGCGATGCAAAAAATTATTGATGAGAATAAATTTCTTCCAAAATTCGTAGCAAAACAGTGATTTAATTAAAGTATAGGTACCCGAGAGAAGAATGTATGCATAGATCATGAATAATAACAGATCAGATGAGATAATGACGCAGAGACCAAAAAGTATACATGCATATGCGGTGCATGTACGATATTGATATATATATTCCATTTGCGATTAATATGTGATGCATGCTATAAATTTTATAATATTCCAGGAGACAAACTAGATTATCCACAATAATCGGCTATAATATGAAAATAAAAGAATTATTCATTTCGAAATGGGATTCTATTCGACACGCGCTCGATGTATTCCATAACATTAATATTCATAATTATTCCAACAACTTTTCATTTGCTCTCTCGATCTTGAATTTTCGTCGGCATAGAATCGAAACGCTGTTTTAGCTAGTCGCAAGTGACGTATCTACGTTGGGTAGAGAAGCAGAATTGTTTTTCGAAAAGTATTCGTATGGAAAAAAATTCAGAGTAACTGTAATGCATCTCGGATGCGCTAATTTCGATCGCGATGAAATGGATGCTCCGTATATGAGACAGTATTTAACGCAGTGTCCTGATTTGAAGACCTATAAGGTGATTGCCGGCGATTTTTTTTTTTTTGATAGGGTGAGATAGAGCGAAGCATCTTGAAACTTCAAGTGTATTTTAACACACATTCGAAAGGTACGATCAAATATTTATATCATTCAACTGACGCAGAATGGCAGCGTTATTAGCTAACCCGTTAACTGAGGAATATGTCTTTAGTCAACGGCTGACTATCGGAGGGCCTAGCCGCACGAGTCTGGAATCGGCAGGAAAGATAAAGTGCGTACTTCTTGTCTGAAATGTGAAAACTAAAATCATTGTACATCATATGATGTCATCATACATCATACATAGTATTGAAGTTCGAAACCAAAGTTCGGATGTTCAGAAAGTGATGTCACCCAAAATTTTTTTTCTTTTGACGTCTTCGATCTATACTAATCAGCTAGCCGAATTCCTCAGTCTGGAAACAACCGCGCACTAGAGCGGACGGATGAGAGCTCCGCAGATTTCGAGTACCGGGTTCTTCTACTTCCTGGATCCTGCACTACGGGTCCGCTTCCCGGTGCAACTCAAGTTCCGGGAGAAGTGCTCCGTAGTTTCTGCGCTTAAGGTCCACTACCTGGTGGAACTCGACTTCGAGGACAAGCGCTCCGTAGTTCTGGCTGTCCAGGTCCTTGACCTGGTGACTTTTGACCTTCGGACTAATTTTCCGTAGTTCTGGTTAAACTTGTCATGTCCACAATAAATTATTTGAATTCATTTTTTGCGTAAGCACAAATTCAGGAGCTATCAATGCGCTAATGAAATTTCTATAATTTCTTATTATTTTCTCATAATCTTCTTAGTGAAATGTGTCGATAAAAAAATTATATTAATCCTTACACAATATTTTTGATGTGTTCTGTTGGTGAAAATATTTATTAGTCTTTGGGGTTTGACCCGAGGTGGTTGGCGGTGGTTAGAGGTGGTCGGAGATGGTTAGGGGTGGTCGTTGGTGGCGGATGGCGGCGGTTGGAGGTGATCGAGGTAGACAAGGAGGAGGACAAGGGGGAGAAAGACGAGAAAGACGAGGAAGACAAGGAGAACGAGGATTTCTGCACGGTGAGTAAAACACTTTTATAATATCGAATGGCGTTTGTAATTACGTTTTATTTGAAATTTTTTAAACCTGACATGTTTACAATACATTATTTCATTTTATTTTTCGCGCAAGCCCAAATTCGGTAGCTCTCAACGCGCTAATAAAAGTTCCATAACTTTTTACAATTTTCTCATAATCTTCTTGGTGAAATCTGTCGACAAAAAAATTATATTAATCCTTACGCAATATTTTTGATGTGTTCTAATATTAAAAATATTTATTTGTATTCAAGACATAACCAGAGGTGGTCAGCGGTGGTCGTTGAAGGTGGTTGGCGGTGGTTGGAGGTGATCGGTGGAGCTTGAGGGTGGTTGCGGGTAATCGTGGGAAACGAGGAGTGGGAGGACTATTGCACTATTCCGACGTAATTTTGCGACAGAATTCGATTGGGCGTAGTACTAACACGCTGCGATCAACGCATCAAAAGTTACAGCCAGAAAACGAGAACCTGAGTTTTCGACATTTTTCAGCAGGTGCTTTTTTGCTCGCCATTTCTCTCCTCTTGGTCCCACGCTCTTTTTGCTGCGTTTTCTGAGTTCCTGAGGGTCCGATTAGTCAGGTGAGGGTCATTCAAATCTAATCTGAGATCAAAAATTTTCGGCTCCAAAAATGAAGAAAAAGTAAGGCTAACCCCTTTGCATTTTTGGCGAAAATTTTGGCGATTCTAAAAAGTGCTGGAATAAATTCTTTCATGCACTATTCCGAAGTAATTTTGCGAGAGAAATCGATTGGGCGCAGTCCCAATACGCTGCTATCAACGCATCGAAAGTTACAGCCAAAAAACAAAACCTGTGATTATATGAATCCTTACGTAATGTTTTTGATGTGTTCTTATACTGAAAATATTTATCGCTATTCCAGGTACAACCCGAGGTGGTTATCGGTGGTTGTTCGAGGTGGTTCGCGATTGTTGGAGGTGGTCGGAGGTGGACGAGGAGGAGGACGAACTGAACTGAGTCTCAAAGCCCTGTTGACATAAAAGCAGCTATTCGATAGAAATTATAGTTTATACTTTACACAGCCCGTTGCATGATATTTCATTATAAATACATATGTTTCAATGTATTTAGGAATAATTTATCAAATATACAGAGGTCATGTGCAAATAATAAATGAATTGATTCGACCGCAGTTTGATGTATTCATTAGAGCTTTGACAATAAATTTAAGCTTTGTTACTTCTTTTATTTTATTATGGATAATGAAAAACATTTCCGACTATTCGTGCTGTAGAAGCATGGGGATTCAACCAAATGTAGCAAAAGATTAGAAACAGTGTATGTAGAGTACGGGTATTTTTCTAATAATGCAAATAGAATAGAATACCACGCCTTGCGAATTAGCTTTCCAGACAGAGATGAATGATGAATTTTAAGGACTGCATTATCGTTGTTGAATACTTTATGGCTCATGGGAAAAGAAAATCTGTAACGATAAAATTGATGCACCGGATCATCGTCGACTTTAACTTTTGAAATGTCCTACCATTTTCGAACAGCTCCTACCTCCCCCTGCCACCTACGACCATCAATGGCCACTTTCGACCACCCCCTATCACCTTCTGCCAGCGCCGACCACCTCCTACCATTTCCGAACACCTCCAACCATCCTATTGACCTATATTACTAGATTAGCTATGATATGAAAAGAGAAGAATTATTCATTTCGAAATGGGATTCTATTCGAGGCACGCTCGATGTATTCCATAACATCAGTATTCAAAATTATTCCAACGACTTTTCATTTGCTCTCTCGATCTTGAATTTTCATAGGCATAGAATCGAAACGCTGGTTTAGCTGGTCGCAAGTGAAGCATCTGCGTTGGGCGGAGGAGCGGAATTGTTTTTCGAAAAGTATTCGGATGGAAAAAAATTCAGAGTAACTGCAATACATAACGGATGCGCTAATTCTGAACGAGATGAAATGGATGCTTCGTATATGAGACAGTATTTAACGCTGCGTAGTGATTTAAAGGCCTAGAAAGGTGATAGGGAGAGAAAGAACGAAGCTGCTTAAAACTTCGAGTGTATTTTAACACACATTTGAAAGATACGAGCGAAATCTTTCATCATCCAACTGTCGCAGAACGGCAGCGTTATTAGCCGACCCGTTCACTGAAGAATATATCTTCAGTCAACGGCTGACCATCGAAGGGCCTGGCCGCTTGAGTCTGAAATCGGCAGGAGAGATGAAGTGTGTATTTCTTGTATGAAATGTAAAAGCTAAAATCATTATACATCATATCATATCATCATACCTCATACATCATACATCGTACATCATACATCATCATACATAGTATTAGAGTTTAATACCAAAGTTTAGATGTCGGATGTTCAGAAAGTGACGTCACCAATTTAAAATCAGCCAGCCAAATTCCTCAGTCGGGAAACAACCGCGCAGTAGAGCGGACGGATGAGAGTCGCGCTCCGCAAATTTCGAGTACCGGGTTCTCAACCTCCCGGATCCCGCGCTTCGGGTCCGCTACGTATTTCGAGTACCGGGTTCTCAACTTTCCGGATCCCGCGCTTCGGGTCCGCTACGCGGTGAAACTCGACTTCCAGGATAAGCGCTCCGTGGTTCCTCGTTCGTGTTTACAATAAATTATTTCAATTCGTTTTTCGCGCAATCCCAAATTCGGTAGCTGTCAGTCCGCTAATAAAATTTCTCGACTTCCAGGATAAGCGCTCCGTGGTTCCTCGTTCGTGTTTACAATAAATTATTTCAATTCGTTTTTCGCGCAATCCCAAATTCGGTAGCTGTCAGTCCGCTAATAAAATTTCTCGACTTCCAGGATAAGCGCTCCGTGGTTCCTCGTTCGTGTTTACAATAAATTATTTCAATTCGTTTTTCGCGCAATCCCAAATTCGGTAGCTGTCAGTCCGCTAATAAAATTTCTCGACTTCCAGGATAAGCGCTCCGTGGTTCCTCGTTCGTGTTTACAATAAATTATTTCAATTCGTTTTTCGCGCAATCCCAAATTCGGTAGCTGTCAGTCCGCTAATAAAATTTCTCGACTTCCAGGATAAGCGCTCCGTGGTTCCTCGTTCGTGTTTACAATAAATTATTTCAATTCGTTTTTCGCGCAATCCCAAATTCGGTAGCTGTCAGTCCGCTAATAAAATTTCTCGACTTCCAGGATAAGCGCTCCGTGGTTCCTCGTTCGTGTTTACAATAAATTATTTCAATTCGTTTTTCGCGCAATCCCAAATTCGGTAGCTGTCAGTCCGCTAATAAAATTTCTCGACTTCCAGGATAAGCGCTCCGTGGTTCCTCGTTCGTGTTTACAATAAATTATTTCAATTCGTTTTCCGCGCAAGCCCAAATTCGGTAGCTGTCAGTACGCTAATAAAATTTCTATAACTTTATAATCTTCTCATAATCTTTCTGGTAGATTAAATCGATAAAAAAATTATATCAAACCTCACACATTATTTTTGATTTGTTCTCATGCTGAAAATATTTATTAGTATTCGGGGTATAACTCGAGGTGGTTGAAGGTGGTCGGAGGTGGACGAGAAGGAGGACGAGGAGGACGAGGATTTGTGCTGGGTGAGTAAAACACTTTTATAATATTTGATGGCAATTGTAATTATATTTCATCTGAAATATTACAAACTTGTCACGTTTACAATAAATTATTTCAATTCATTTTTCGTGCAAGCACATATTCAGTAGCTATAAATAATCTTATACAATTTATTATATTATTAATTAATTAATTAATATTCTTATAATATTTGATGGCAATTGTAATTATATTTCATCTGAAATATTACAAACTTGTCACGTTTACAATAAATCATTTCAATTCATTTTTCGTGCAAGCACATATTCAGTAGCTATGAATAATCTCATACAATTTATTACATTATTAATTAATTGATTAATTACATTAATCCTTACACAATATTTTTGATGTGTTCCTATACTAAAAATATTCATTACTATTCCAGGTATTACCCGAGGTGGTCGGAGGTGGACGAGGAGGAGGACGAGCTGGACGAGGAGGAGGACCAGGTGGACGAGGAGGAGGACGAGGTGGACGAGGAGGAGGCGGGGTGGGTCGTGGGAGAGGACCTCTCCTCTCCTCAGAGGAGGGGAGGGGGAGGGGCAGGGAAGGGGGAGAGGAGGGCGGGGAGGGAAGGGAAGGGAAGGGAAGGGGAGGGGAGGGGAGGGGCGGGGAAGGGGGAGGGGGGGGGGGGCGGGAGGGAGGGAGGGTGGGAGGGAGGGCGGGAGGGAGGGTGGGAGGGAGGGAGAGGGAAGGGGCGGGCGGGCGTATGTTCTGCTATTAACTCTAACGGGCTTGAATCAACATCCGTCCTCCACTCTCTCCCTCCCTCCCTCCCTCCCTCCCGCCCTCCCTCCCTCCCACCCTCCCACCCTCCCTCCCTCCCCCTCCCCTTTCCCCCTTCCCCGCCCCTCCCCTCCCCTCCCCTTTCCTTCCCTTCCCTCCCCGCCCTCCTCTCCCCCTTCCCTGCCCCTCCCCCTCCCCTCCTCTGAGGAGAGGAGAGGTCCTCTCCCACGACCCACCCCGCCTCCTCCTCGTCCACCTCGTCCTCCTCCTCGTCCACCTGGTCCTCCTCCTCGTCCAGCTCGTCCTCCTCCTCGTCCACCTCCGACCACCTCGGGTAATACCTGGAATAGTAATGAATATTTTTAGTATAGGAACACATCAAAAATATTGTGTAAGGATTAATGTAATTAATCAATTAATTAATAATGTAATAAATAGTATAAGATTATTCATAGCTACTGAATATGTGCTTGCACGAAAAATGAATTGAAATGATTTATTGTAAACGTGACAAGTTTGTAATATTTCAGATGAAATATAATTACAATTGCCATCAAATATTATAAGAATATTAATTAATTAATTAATAATATAATAAATTGTATAAGATTATTTATAGCTACTGAATATGTGCTTGCACGAAAAATGAATTGAAATAATTTATTGTAAACGTGACAAGTTTGTAATATTTCAGATGAAATATAATTACAATTGCCATCAAATATTATAAAAGTGTTTTACTCACCCAGCACAAATCCTCGTCCTCCTCGTCCTCCTTCTCGTCCACCTCCGACCACCTTCAACCACCTCGAGTTATACCCCGAATACTAATAAATATTTTCAGCATGAGAACAAATCAAAAATAATGTGTGAGGTTTGATATAATTTTTTTATCGATTTAATCTACCAGAAAGATTATGAGAAGATTATAAAGTTATAGAAATTTTATTAGCGTACTGACAGCTACCGAATTTGGGCTTGCGCGGAAAACGAATTGAAATAATTTATTGTAAACACGAACGAGGAACCACGGAGCGCTTATCCTGGAAGTCGAGAAATTTTATTAGCGGACTGACAGCTACCGAATTTGGGATTGCGCGAAAAACGAATTGAAATAATTTATTGTAAACACGAACGAGGAACCACGGAGCGCTTATCCTGGAAGTCGAGAAATTTTATTAGCGGACTGACAGCTACCGAATTTGGGATTGCGCGAAAAACGAATTGAAATAATTTATTGTAAACACGAACGAGGAACCACGGAGCGCTTATCCTGGAAGTCGAGAAATTTTATTAGCGGACTGACAGCTACCGAATTTGGGATTGCGCGAAAAACGAATTGAAATAATTTATTGTAAACACGAACGAGGAACCACGGAGCGCTTATCCTGGAAGTCGAGAAATTTTATTAGCGGACTGACAGCTACCGAATTTGGGATTGCGCGAAAAACGAATTGAAATAATTTATTGTAAACACGAACGAGGAACCACGGAGCGCTTATCCTGGAAGTCGAGAAATTTTATTAGCGGACTGACAGCTACCGAATTTGGGATTGCGCGAAAAACGAATTGAAATAATTTATTGTAAACACGAACGAGGAACCACGGAGCGCTTATCCTGGAAGTCGAGAAATTTTATTAGCGGACTGACAGCTACCGAATTTGGGATTGCGCGAAAAACGAATTGAAATAATTTATTGTAAACACGAACGAGGAACCACGGAGCGCTTATCCTGGAAGTCGAGAAATTTTATTAGCGGACTGACAGCTACCGAATTTGGGATTGCGCGAAAAACGAATTGAAATAATTTATTGTAAACACGAACGAGGAACCACGGAGCGCTTATCCTGGAAGTCGAGAAATTTTATTAGCGGACTGACAGCTACCGAATTTGGGATTGCGCGAAAAACGAATTGAAATAATTTATTGTAAACACGAACGAGGAACCACGGAGCGCTTATCCTGGAAGTCGAGAAATTTTATTAGCGGACTGACAGCTACCGAATTTGGGATTGCGCGAAAAACGAATTGAAATAATTTATTGTAAACACGAACGAGGAACCACGGAGCGCTTATCCTGGAAGTCGAGAAATTTTATTAGCGGACTGACAGCTACCGAATTTGGGATTGCGCGAAAAACGAATTGAAATAATTTATTGTAAACACGAACGAGGAACCACGGAGCGCTTATCCTGGAAGTCGAGAAATTTTATTAGCGGACTGACAGCTACCGAATTTGGGATTGCGCGAAAAACGAATTGAAATAATTTATTGTAAACACGAACGAGGAACCACGGAGCGCTTATCCTGGAAGTCGAGAAATTTTATTAGCGGACTGACAGCTACCGAATTTGGGATTGCGCGAAAAACGAATTGAAATAATTTATTGTAAACACGAACGAGGAACCACGGAGCGCTTATCCTGGAAGTCGAGAAATTTTATTAGCGGACTGACAGCTACCGAATTTGGGATTGCGCGAAAAACGAATTGAAATAATTTATTGTAAACACGAACGAGGAACCACGGAGCGCTTATCCTGGAAGTCGAGAAATTTTATTAGCGGACTGACAGCTACCGAATTTGGGATTGCGCGAAAAACGAATTGAAATAATTTATTGTAAACACGAACGAGGAACCACGGAGCGCTTATCCTGGAAGTCGAGAAATTTTATTAGCGGACTGACAGCTACCGAATTTGGGATTGCGCGAAAAACGAATTGAAATAATTTATTGTAAACACGAACGAGGAACCACGGAGCGCTTATCCTGGAAGTCGAGAAATTTTATTAGCGGACTGACAGCTACCGAATTTGGGATTGCGCGAAAAACGAATTGAAATAATTTATTGTAAACACGAACGAGGAACCACGGAGCGCTTATCCTGGAAGTCGAGAAATTTTATTAGCGGACTGACAGCTACCGAATTTGGGATTGCGCGAAAAACGAATTGAAATAATTTATTGTAAACACGAACGAGGAACCACGGAGCGCTTATCCTGGAAGTCGAGAAATTTTATTAGCGGACTGACAGCTACCGAATTTGGGATTGCGCGAAAAACGAATTGAAATAATTTATTGTAAACACGAACGAGGAACCACGGAGCGCTTATCCTGGAAGTCGAGAAATTTTATTAGCGGACTGACAGCTACCGAATTTGGGATTGCGCGAAAAACGAATTGAAATAATTTATTGTAAACACGAACGAGGAACCACGGAGCGCTTATCCTGGAAGTCGAGAAATTTTATTAGCGGACTGACAGCTACCGAATTTGGGATTGCGCGAAAAACGAATTGAAATAATTTATTGTAAACACGAACGAGGAACCACGGAGCGCTTATCCTGGAAGTCGAGAAATTTTATTAGCGGACTGACAGCTACCGAATTTGGGATTGCGCGAAAAACGAATTGAAATAATTTATTGTAAACACGAACGAGGAACCACGGAGCGCTTATCCTGGAAGTCGAGAAATTTTATTAGCGGACTGACAGCTACCGAATTTGGGATTGCGCGAAAAACGAATTGAAATAATTTATTGTAAACACGAACGAGGAACCACGGAGCGCTTATCCTGGAAGTCGAGAAATTTTATTAGCGGACTGACAGCTACCGAATTTGGGATTGCGCGAAAAACGAATTGAAATAATTTATTGTAAACACGAACGAGGAACCACGGAGCGCTTATCCTGGAAGTCGAGTTTCACCGCGTAGCGGACCCGAAGCGCGGGATCCGGAAAGTTGAGAACCCGGTACTCGAAATACGTAGCGGACCCGAAGCGCGGGATCCGGGAGGTTGAGAACCCGGTACTCGAAATTTGCGGAGCGCGACTCTCATCCGTCCGCTCTACTGCGCGGTTGTTTCCCGACTGAGGAATTTGGCTGGCTGATTTTAAATTGGTGACGTCACTTTCTGAACATCCGACATCTAAACTTTGGTATTAAACTCTAATACTATGTATGATGATGTATGATGTACGATGTATGATGTATGAGGTATGATGATATGATATGATGTATAATGATTTTAGCTTTTACATTTCATACAAGAAATACACACTTCATCTCTCCTGCCGATTTCAGACTCAAGCGGCCAGGCCCTTCGATGGTCAGCCGTTGACTGAAGATATATTCTTCAGTGAACGGGTCGGCTAATAACGCTGCCGTTCTGCGACAGTTGGATGATGAAAGATTTCGCTCGTATCTTTCAAATGTGTGTTAAAATACACTCGAAGTTTTAAGCAGCTTCGTTCTTTCTCTCCCTATCACCTTTCTAGGCCTTTAAATCACTACGCAGCGTTAAATACTGTCTCATATACGAAGCATCCATTTCATCTCGTTCAGAATTAGCGCATCCGTTATGTATTGCAGTTACTCTGAATTTTTTTCCATCCGAATACTTTTCGAAAAACAATTCCGCTCCTCCGCCCAACGCAGATGCTTCACTTGCGACCAGCTAAACCAGCGTTTCGATTCTATGCCTATGAAAATTCAAGATCGAGAGAGCAAATGAAAAGTCGTTGGAATAATTTTGAATACTGATGTTATGGAATACATCGAGCGTGCCTCGAATAGAATCCCATTTCGAAATGAATAATTCTTCTCTTTTCATATCATAGCTAATCTAGTAATATAGGTCAATAGGATGGTTGGAGGTGTTCGGAAATGGTAGGAGGTGGTCGGCGCTGGCAGAAGGTGATAGGGGGTGGTCGAAAGTGGCCATTGATGGTCGTAGGTGGCAGGGGGAGGTAGGAGCTGTTCGAAAATGGTAGGACATTTCAAAAGTTAAAGTCGACGATGATCCGGTGCATCAATTTTATCGTTACAGATTTTCTTTTCCCATGAGCCATAAAGTATTCAACAACGATAATGCAGTCCTTAAAATTCATCATTCATCTCTGTCTGGAAAGCTAATTCGCAAGGCGTGGTATTCTATTCTATTTGCATTATTAGAAAAATACCCGTACTCTACATACACTGTTTCTAATCTTTTGCTACATTTGGTTGAATCCCCATGCTTCTACAGCACGAATAGTCGGAAATGTTTTTCATTATCCATAATAAAATAAAAGAAGTAACAAAGCTTAAATTTATTGTCAAAGCTCTAATGAATACATCAAACTGCGGTCGAATCAATTCATTTATTATTTGCACATGACCTCTGTATATTTGATAAATTATTCCTAAATACATTGAAACATATGTATTTATAATGAAATATCATGCAACGGGCTGTGTAAAGTATAAACTATAATTTCTATCGAATAGCTGCTTTTATGTCAACAGGGCTTTGAGACTCAGTTCAGTTCGTCCTCCTCCTCGTCCACCTCCGACCACCTCCAACAATCGCGAACCACCTCGAACAACCACCGATAACCACCTCGGGTTGTACCTGGAATAGCGATAAATATTTTCAGTATAAGAACACATCAAAAACATTACGTAAGGATTCATATAATCACAGGTTTTGTTTTTTGGCTGTAACTTTCGATGCGTTGATAGCAGCGTATTGGGACTGCGCCCAATCGATTTCTCTCGCAAAATTACTTCGGAATAGTGCATGAAAGAATTTATTCCAGCACTTTTTAGAATCGCCAAAATTTTCGCCAAAAATGCAAAGGGGTTAGCCTTACTTTTTCTTCATTTTTGGAGCCGAAAATTTTTGATCTCAGATTAGATTTGAATGACCCTCACCTGACTAATCGGACCCTCAGGAACTCAGAAAACGCAGCAAAAAGAGCGTGGGACCAAGAGGAGAGAAATGGCGAGCAAAAAAGCACCTGCTGAAAAATGTCGAAAACTCAGGTTCTCGTTTTCTGGCTGTAACTTTTGATGCGTTGATCGCAGCGTGTTAGTACTACGCCCAATCGAATTTCGCTATGTCCAGGCATAGCGTCTTGTCTATAAGAGTAACCGAAACAAATAAGTGGATACATGAAAAATATTATATTTTCTAAGTATCAAGTATTTGACTTCCCACGTCTGGAAATCAACTTCGGCCCCTTGAAGCAAAAGTACTGTTCAATTATCGTGCTCATTGTCATGCAGATTTAGCATCGCGTTAACTGCTTCATCTAACCAATAAGCCACTTCCCAAGTAAATAGTAGAATGTGAGATGAAAATCTGACGAAATTATGAATAAATACGTTCCAGTCGGTTATTTTACGCGGAGCTTCGGACATGGTTTACTCAAATCTATTTTACTCTAATACATAAGTACCTTTACACGAGAGATTGGAAAAAGTCAGGTTGTATTTTCTCGGCGTGGGTAGTAAAGGAAAGAGTTTCTTCTGCGGCCCCTCCTCGCGGACCATCGCATCCCACCGCGATCTTCGGGTTAAAGCATTCTCTGTGTTCGCCAGTAAAAGCTCAGAATCCAACCAAGATCGGCACAGACGGCATCATGCATTTGGTGAGTACAAACACTCATCCACAATTTACGTTCCTTTGGCATCGCGGAAATTCGCTATGGTGCATTGGTAGTGGACTTCGTTTTGACTAACACGATTGGATGGTGATTGGTGTTCAGTGACAGTGCGTAAATCAAGGATTATTAAAATTTAAGGGTATCGTTACTGTGCAGACCGATTTTATGTAGGATTGCCACGCTGAATGTCTTGAGTGCGAATATTTTGCTCTATTTGTATTTGATTTTCTCGATTCATTCTCTCGTAGAATTTCAGAGAGGGCCGATGTGGAGTAAAAGTTTGGACAGAATAATCACTAACGCAAGCATCAAGCAAGGGTTCAATTCGAAACTATCAGGACCACAAAATAAAATTTACAATACTTACAACTAAAAGTGCAAAAATAAGAGTAACGTACGGTTCTTATAGTGGCAAAGATTTGCATTTTTGCCTACGTCTGTAATCTTGATTTAAGGATGGGTCTAGAATTGCTATCAACCAATTATGTTTATTTCAAGTTTTGATAAATTCGTACAACAGGGCGTAATTATCTAATAAAAAAATTGTAGACAAAAATTGGAAAATAATCAATTCTGATCGGCGGTTTTGATTCCATTATGTGAACTTCGGATCGGTGTACGTGAAGTCTTTAAAAAAAAGTGAAAGATTCAAGGATAAATTATACTATGTACGATCTTAACACTATAGTAATTTTCTTTCTCGCAGTCGGGAGACTTACAACGACTGTGAACCCATTACTTACCCATTATCGTTAAAAGAGCCGGTTGAACCGTGAGATCTCGAGTATCATCGCGTCTTATAAAAAAAACTGTGCTCCACTAATCATTTTCTGCAATTTACATGCGAGAATTGCGACCAGACAAAGAACTAGTCTATTTTCTAGCCGGGGTATTAAAATCAATGAAACGATTTCAGTGTATTATGGGAATATTTGTAAACTATATTTTCAAATAGTAAGTCTTCTTCGCCAGTGCGATTAGAGAGTTTCGGTCGAGATTTTCACTTTGAACAGCAGAACCCAGTGAAGATGTTAATATTTATAGAAAATATTAACGGCGCACGCGTTAAACAGGTAGAGTCGGTCAACTCATCGTCAGTTGTTTCAAGTGCTGGGAACTTGTTCGCATGTAAGCACATACGTGCTGTACGCGATATACCATATGCAGGTACGCGGAACTTTGCACACGCACATCTGCCGAGTGGTTTTAATTACGAGTGTATGCGTCGCTGCTTGGATGGAAAAAGAAAGTTGTCCCCTCGAAACGATGATGCTGAGAAGCCGTAATACCTCTTCACATTTCCATGCTCTTTGAGATTCCGCACGGCTCCCAGTTGAACGTTACGATACGATATCCAGCTTGGAAACGATCGCCATACGTCGATGCGCTTCCTTGATCGATCGCCCTTACAAGCCTTGTTTCTTTACTCAACTCTGTTGTATCGTTGACGTCGTACGTGCAATCTTGTTCAAATTGGCAAGCCTAGACACGAAATTAACATATCAGTTAGCACGCACATTACACGGTCGCTAGATTTTCAATTTCGAACCAAGTAGGCGGCTAGATTTTTAGCGCCCTAGTTCTCATGTAGGACGTTTCTTCCGGGAGATAACTCCAACACGGGGCTAATCGGTAATTCCTGCATACCTAGACGATAATTGCGTCAGGGTCTTCGTCAGGGAGAAGAACATTCGCGACGTCACGAAATACTTTGATGTTTCTAAGGGTCAAAGAGCATTTGCTATTACCTGGCCAAATTAGGAAATGACTAACAATAAAGTGAATCTTGCAGCATCGCTGTTAAACACGCGCGCACGTTGGCATACATACCGTAGTCGGCTGATTAGCTCCAATCCCTGCTTACCTATAGTCAGGCACGATTCTCGTTTGAACATTTTCGCAAGTTTCTCTTTTTTACCCTATTACCTACGGGCAATTCAAATGTCTTCCATGTATCCGATTACGAGTAAGATGATCTTCGTTAAAATCTCAAAGATCTGCCCGTCGAGTCATAACGTGTTACACGATGTTATATGTTACACGAACTAGTTTCTACTTCGTACTTGGTTCATTACCATATAGGTACGTCGTACATACATGCATTCGTAATCGTTTCCCCTCGGGCGAGAAATCTGGGCGTGTGGTCCGTCACACAGCGAGTCACGTCAGATAGACAAAGTTAATTTCGATCCCGTAGAGTGTTCACCACTATGCCTGCACATTATGTATTCATCGTTGTGAACAATTGAGAGGGCGTGAGGACGCGAGGACATGATTAAAAAAAAAAGAATATGTAACGTATGGAGATTCCGGCAAGCGTAAATATGGGAGTGGCTCTGAAGCTTCGGCTCCTTCATCGTCACTTTCCCCATCTCTGGAGAAGAGTCGTGAATTATTCGCGAAAGGGAAGGGGGAGGGCACGACATTCCGCAAGATAAAGTTCGCATCCTTTGCTCGAAGGTATAGTTTTGATTGCTAAAGGATCGCAAAGGTCAATTAGAATATGCTCATTACAATGAAGTAAGACTGAAATAAAAACGCTCAAACGAAATATCATGCGGTTCTCTCGCGTGTCTGCTGTAATAGACGAGGGTTCACACGCGTGTTAGATTTTCATTGTTGAACCTATCAATGTATAACTAACTCTATCACGGGTTTTCAGACTCACGTTGTTGTTAGAGTTGAGCAATTTTGATCGGTAAATATGCACCAACAATAAGAGAATAATATTCTCGACTTGAGGTTGAAAGATTAAGCTTTCGAAAGTGTAATTTCGAATACGTTTTTCTCTTGTCAGTGACGCAAGCCTGCGAATAAATTGCGTACGGTAGTCTTGAGTGATCGATATCTGGATCAGTACCCGACTTTCGCAATTAGCAACTCGTCTATTTTACACTGTCCAGGAATATGTTAATTTTATTTCAATAACAACACAAAATACGTCAAGTTTAATTATTGTAGGATGAATACAGGCATGTACCGACTACTGTTCAGAATTTCCAGAACACGTGTAGTCTTCTACTTGCGCGAATGGACTCATAACGTCTCGGCTTTCTCTGCACTCGTTGACGATGAGAGAACTGTGCGAGTGTCAATTTATTCAGGAAGTCAGCTCATACGCATCTTTAATAATATATATATAATATATGGACGAACGCGATCACGCTGAAAAGATTTAATCGTGCCTAAATCCAGGTGGTGAATTTTCAATTGATGATATTATACTAAAACCGACCGTCCATGTCACGCTAATGACCAATGCCGAACGACTAGTAGCTTCCTCATGTAACTGAACACATCTTGAATAAATGAATAAACAAACTCCTGCACGCGGATCTTCTTAACGTACGGCTTTAAGGTTGGAATAACGGAGTCCACTTTCTCCCGCAGCTGTCGTTGTGTGCTGTTGTATTGAAGACCCCGATGCACGCTGGAGTATACACCGTATATTATCCGACATCGGGACTTGGGCCTCGTTACTGTTCGGTCGGGCTCGCGTTTATCCCAAGTCAATTGATGCCCCTGCAGAAATTCTAGGCCACGTACAGTCGGGAAATATTTGCAACGGATTCATCGGTCACAGATAATTTGCTTGCTTATTCAATGAAAACAATTTGAATTCGCCAAATATTTCCTTGCAGCTTTCTCGAGTTATATTGGAATGTGCATTCGAGATAAGGGCAAAAAATCTCTTGCTGCAAATATGCCCAATTCGCATTATTACACAGTAATACCTTTGCTGTTTCGACTATTACTCCATCGGGTACAAATTTAGAAAAAATTTTTTAAATAACGCAAAGTTGCGCATGTATATGTCCTCGGTGTCAATGGCAATCTCATTAATGCTCTCAGTCACGGTGCGATCCGGCTTCTTCGTGTTTGATGAAAAATATGTCGGCTTTATTGCAGCTATTACATGTTATTACAGTTATCATAGCGTCCTCCATCTCTAATAGGTAGATGTGTTTATTCGTACGATTACCGAGTCGGCTTCAGTACAGGTGTGCTAAGGACATACATGGGTAAATGCACCGGTTAACAACCGTTTCAATACACTTATTATAACATCCGCAACGTCATTATCCTTGTCACCTGCTTCCACCGGTCATTAACTAGTGTCAGACATTTACCGCATTATACGATGCTGCCTGTTCATTTGACGGATGGTTTATTTTGTGAAGGAATTTAAGGAGTGTGCCTTTCGCAAATTTCAAAAGGCTTTATGTATCTGGACTATGTTCTTCTTTTCTACAGATCGTACTGGAATATTCTGATTAGGTATTTTCTTTTGAAGCACGACGACAAAGAAAGAGTAACATGTATCACCTTACTTAGTTGAGCTTAAAAGTTACGAAAGGAGTGAAATAATGTAAGGTAGCGTTTCCCTTACAGTAAGATTATCATCCACTCGTAAATGAAGGGACGTAGGGACTGTGCAGGAAACGTGTCCAAGAAGTAGTTTTGGCAAGGTTGTGTTACACTGGCATTAAAGTAAATAATTATCTGGGTTGTCAAGAAGCATAATTATGCGACATTACATAGTTACCGCGCGCTGGGTTGGTCTTGATTTGAATGCGAAGACGCCTTCTGAAGAGATGATGATCTTCTGCCGTCAAATAAATAAAGTTCGTGTAAGTAGAAAGTGGTGGAACAAACTCGGTATTTTCCACTCAATGATTATTATTCACAATAAATTTTTACTAGATTAGCTTGAATTTGGAACGTGTGAACTCGTTTGATCGGACTTAACGTCGCAGGTGTGAAAATTTATGCCTACAAATCCGAAAGAATCCGAAAGTTTGATCTCAAGTATAAATCAGAATAAGTCGTCGAAAATTCACCGATTCCCGTGGTCGTTTGACTTTTTATTTAATAAGTGAAAAGAAATTCGTGAACAGGTGCAGAGTGGAAATTAGGAATTTGCATTCCTCTGTAGCATGGGGCTGCCTATGTGTGTTCCGTCTTTCGCTTAAAGCTCAGCAAACACACGCGACAACGTGCCAGGGCATTGATTCCCTGTATTTACATGTTTATGCAAGTACAGGCAACAAGTTTCGCTCACACGGGCGATCCTTGCTACGTACGAATATGCCGCTCATCCATTTCCGGAAAAAATACCCACGTGTGTACACCATAGCACCAACTCCGTCTCACGGACGCGCGTGTACAGGTATTTATAACCAACACACCGGGATTCAACTCCTCAAGCATGTTAGTACGTACATGCGGAGGCACGTAATTCGTGAGAGAGATCGAGTGAAACGTCTTGCGCCTCGAGCCAATCGCGGTATATTAACAACCGCGACGACGAATTCTCATATCTATTGGCATTTCCCATTCATCATAGGAGGTTCCGGCGTTACATTCAAAAAACTTTCGAAAACGATTCGATTTCATTACCACCGAATAACATAAACTTCCGATTTTGCTTTCAATGCCAGCCGTTACCCTTGAGAAACCGAATGCCGTGGATCAAATAATTTTCATATGATGTTGCTTTCTGGTTGTGTCACTCTCTTTGCGAGACTTATCAAGTCCCTGCTCACTGTGGTGAGCGATTACAATGATCAGGACGGTGCTTTTGTGCTTTTGGCAGTTTCGCGTCCGTCGTTTAACTCACCGTTTTTCATGATTACCCGCAATGTTGTAACGGTGACATGTTACAGCAGTTTATACGTATGTACATGTATAGGATCCCTGCGGTATATTTATACGGGTACTTCACGATGCCTCGAAACTTTCCCACGTTGGAATAAGTTGTCATTGTTGTTGCGAATAAGGAGATTGTTATCGAAATGAGTAGCACAAGATAAGGCATGAAATTATGTAAAAAGTATGACAGTCTTGTGCAATCAGCTGTAGTGGATGAGGGCATGTCTGAGTACATATTGAAATAGTTTTTAAAACGAGTGAGACGGTAGACTGCAATAACCTGGGAAATGAATCATTCACCTCAAAAGCTATTTCGGGGTTAATTAATGCTGAAGCAGTAACAAAGCTTACGAGTCATACGTAATCATTTCACGCAGTTAGAGTTACTAAAACGATAAATATCCTGCATTCATGTATGCACTGGAATGTGAATCTGCAAGCTTTTATACCTACTTGAGGCGTTTAACATGTACCATAACTATCAAGATAAATTATATTTAATTACTGAGTATAACTTACTGAGTATAACTTACTGAAGTTGGAATATTCAGCACACGCAGGTGCGTAGGCCATAAAATCTGCATACCCACAAAGATGCGAACTCCTCCCAGTATTTACAGCTAGCCCGCATGTTGTTTGCTTGACACTTTCACCCCAAGGAGAAATCTCTCGTTAAATCTACAGATGATTCGTGGCTCGGAAATCGCTAGCATGGAATCTTGGAAAACAAAAACCAGGTTCATGATTTATATTTACTGCAAGCATTCGTGTAATACACCATGTCTTGTTGCGTTACTAACCGATTCGTTAATTTTATAGTAATTATGGATCTGAAGCGGAATAAATTATTGATTGCAGCTAGCACAGAAAAGTCTCTATTATTATGTTCAAGTTGATTACTGGTCTTATCTAGACCCAGATCTATCGATGTATATGGACAAGGTACAACCAATAAACTGATGCTCACAGACAGACATCCAGAAAAGGGGAATTTAAACGAGATAATAAAATAATAGAGGCAGATTCGGAGTAATTTTTATTTACACATTATTTATTACATTACATTATATATTACATATGACATATTCACGATAAATCGTATAATAATTAGGTACGTCAGAAATAAAAAGATCCGTTCGTACTCGATAGTAATTCGTTGTGACCACCGGATATATCGATGACCCTTATGTGGCTTGGTATTTGAACAAGGTTTAATTTGCGGTCTTAAATTGAAGTACACAGAACCGGTGACTTACTCGAACCTACTGTAAAAATAAATTTTTATTACTTACTACGGATGGCTTTTAACTTTCCAGCTTTCGTGCGTATAACGTTCGTGATACAAATAATCGTTTTCATCATCTACCCAGCATGAATCGTTTACAATGCAAATGAGTAGGTATACGTACTTAACCATTTGATCATTGACGACACGGAGTTTTGTTCACTAGAAATATGACGGAGTTCTGAGATGAGCATAGAAAGTTTACGGTGGACGCTTACGGTTATATACCTTTTCAACCTATCACTATAAAGCTTGACTCCAGCTTTGTGAGTAATAAAGAAAGGTCAAAACCGAATCCAATTACATGCTCGTAAAAAAAATTACTATCCGATTACCCCGTTTATGTCCCCGTAATTATTTCGTGTTCAAAGACCTCCAGTGATAAATAACAATGAATAAAAATTGTTGGTTGCATAATGGTCGTGAATTATTGAAATCTTATCGAACCATTACCTCAGCTGGAACCGAGATGTGATATGGTTGCTTGACTTTATCACGTGTGAAGGATGCTTGTGTAATTTTAACGTACCCATATAAATGTTAACACGATTGTTACGAGAATCGAATTTTTGATGAACCGATAAACATTTTTTACAAGACAGTTTTCTTGTGAATTAATTCTTTGAATAAAAAAAAAAACAGAAGTAGTAAAATATTGCCGAGTTACGGCAAACACAAATTAACATCACACTTTACAGACGCGCATACAGTATCTCAAGATGGTGGGACACGCCCGAGGCTAAAAAATACTTTCTAGCTGATGGACGAGGTTCAGCAATCCATTAATCTTCAAAATAACTATACCCTCACAGTACTTGTTCCGTAATGCTTGCTAAATTTTCACTTTCGGATGGTTTCACTTTCAAGGATTCTATGGGGACGTGGAAATGTCATCGCATAAAATTTGAGATTCCGGACATAGTTTTTTATTTTTTACTGTAATTGTTTCATCTTTATTGTTATTACGTGCTACCGGTTGCAATGCGTACGTTTTTTCTCTACACACACCAACCAATTAACGAGCTCGAATATTTAAAACGGATTTCGACTTAACGTTAAAGTGCTGCACACGTGTAATAAAACTAATTTGATTTGTTTTTTTTTTTTACCTTTCGCAGCAATTATCGGCAATCTTCTTGGCAGTGGTGGCTATCATCGTAGTAGCTACGGAAGGTGAAGTTCCAATTGCGAATGATGATGGAAGAGGGCCACCGGTCAAACTCGATAAAAACCTTCGCCGGGCACTTTTGAAGGCACTTGCTGATCTGGAGGCTGAGTCTGCTGAACAACGAAAAAACAATGAAGACGTGAGTGAGGATTTCTTTGACGAAGGAACACCAGCGGCAAGTATCGTGACGACGATACCTCAGCTACCGCTAAGCGAATTGAACAAGAATTATTCGAGCAGTCAGAAGTCGACGATTTCCTTCAATGGTTTCCTAGGGGAAGGAGAATTTCCGAATGAGGAAAAACTCCAGAACTCCACCTTTGTCGAAGTCGACAAGTACACTTTTTCATCACCTGCGAAACAAAATAAAATCTCCGTCACTCACCAAGAACTGAAATCACCAAAGGTTCACGATCTCATTTCTGCTGAGAAATCGTCTGCTGTCCACTTGAAAAATCCTCTACTCGTCGCCGACGATATTGACAAGGATCAAGGTACAAGAAGCATCAAGAACTCTGCCTTTTCGGTGAACAGTGTACAGAGCGTGTCTTCGAAGCCGACAACCCAGCAGGCAGAGACCTTGAGCCGTAGCGCGTCGAACAACATTGCTGCTGCGGAGAACTCCTTGGTAGCTCCAAGGCCAACAGCATCCAGTTTGACATCCAAATCTAAATTGAAAAATAGTTCTTCGTCCAGCGATTCAACCAAGAATGATAACTCGGGGGAGAAACTTGACGACAATCAGGAAGTCAAGATATTCCAAGCTCCATTAGTTGCTGCGTTCACGGTGCAGCAAGACGAACGTGGAATTCCCAAGAGTGTCGTTCCCATCTACAGAGCCAGCGGCGACGGCCAAGCATTGACACTTCAAGAACAACTCGAGTTCAAACAACAGCAGCTGGAGAAACAACTTGCCGAGCTTCAGAGGCAACAACTTCAACAGACTCAATTTTTGGCCAGACAACAACAGCTTTACGAGGAACAATTGCGGTTCAAGCAGCAGCAGCAACAGCAGATATTCCTCCGGGAACAGGCCAGACTCAAACAACTTGAAGAACAGAGGATCTATCAACAGCAAATACAACAGCAGCAACATCAACAACGTCTACAACAGGCTAATTTTGATCAAAACAGTCTACTCACTCTACAATCTGCCTTTGATAAGCCCGGTGTGCAATTGGAACCAAGCGTCTCACTGCAACTCCCGAGCCTGGCTAATCCACCCTCGTTCCTAAACAACTATCAGGAGCAACGCCGTCTTCAACAACTACAGCAACAGCAACAGCAGCAGCAACGTCAACGCTTACAGCAGCAGCAGCAGCAGCAGCAACAACAACAGCTGCAACAACAACTGCAGCAACAGCAGATATTACAGCAGAGCTTCGGAGCTTTTCCAGTAACTGAATTCCAGACTCCTGCTGTGTCCGTTCCGAGGTTCAACAGACAAGAACTTTTTGGTTCGACTGGCAACTTTGGCTTCAATGACAACAACAACATCAACAACTTCAACGCCAGAGGCAACTTTGGGAGTAGCCAATTTAACGCCCCATCGAGAAACAGTCAGAACTTTGGTTTCAACGGATTCAATCAATTCAGGGAAACTAGACCGCAAACTCCGGCGAGACAAATTCAACATCTCCTCTATCAGTCTGGAGTGGCATCAGACTTGGGTAACACCCGAGGATCTGGGAGTGCCGAAGACTTGAATATCGTCTCTAAAGTTCTGGCATTGAACGTAGGCGCCCTTCCATCGAACAGCATTCAATTTGGTGCGTCTAAACGAGTGTCTAGTTTCGCGAAGCCACCAAACGACGCGTGATGTGCCTGAAACTTAAGGGTCTGAGGAACTTTAACGCTCAACGAGGGTCATAAGCCTACATGCAAAGTTATATTCAAATAGTGGAATTGAATCGGTTCTTTCACACCGTCAATACACCTACCTTAGAACCGCGATTATTGCAGTCTAAAGCTGTGACTCAACGGTATGTATCAAATGTTACCACAGCATGCGTGTATGCGAGATCCTAAGACCTTTAGAATAGATTCACAAATTAATTATAGAATATACAGATCATTGAAATTACTCACATGCCCCAAATACTCACCGACCATATTGAAATTTCCATCTTGTCATGAATTCCGTAAGAATTAAACTGCCAAACGCTTACGACGACTGTATAGCTGACATTTGGCGTCGAAGCTATAGCAAGTATTCTATGAGAGAAAGAGAAATTTGTAATGACATGTCTTAGAAACCTCGAACACAGTAAAAACTTCATCGTGTGCACAATGCATTTCTACTTAATATTTTCTATTTGGGTGTCACTGCCAATGTAATCTGAGAAACGTTCAAATAGGAATTTCATGCAAAGTAATGGTCGGATCCGATGCTTTGCGCACTACAATCGCTTGCTATCTTTCTGAAATTGAATATTAGTAAATGGCACTCTGTCATTAGATCATCGACACTCGCTCTTTTTCCATTCACGTCAGTACCGTAGAACACAAGATCTAAAATTTCACATATTTCCTATTTCCATGGGACGCAATAGTTTACGAGGAAAAAGAAGTCGTGGTGAAACTTATTCAGAAAAGATTCCTATCTCAAATATAAATTCTAAAATGTATGCATAATGAAAAAAAATATACATCTTTTCACTAGAGATTTCAAAATGCTTCCGGCGCGGTAGTTGGGAAATTATTACTTGAACAAATGACAATTCATAGGCACCGAGTATGTGCGAAGATAAATCATCTATCGCGCATAGTTCTATTGAGAAATGCTGACGTATGAATTGCAGAATTGTTTCGTAATCACAACGCATCATTCCCATAGCGATTCGTTCCATCGTGAGATGATTGTAATTAATAATTTTTGTCAGTGGTGATCACACGGCACGTAAAAAATGATAGCATATCTCACGTTCGGATAATGTGTGAACCACGCTATCGCTACTGTTAAGCAACGTAGAGATCGACTAACAAAATTAACTTCTCAACTAGCCTGACAGGCTGTGCAGGTACGCACACCATATATTAGGCATAGAAATGAATTGCCATTAATGATGAATATACACTTTCGCTTCGGTGACTGCTGCGCTCGGAAGTACAATGCAAGGTGTCTCCCGGGATTTCGTATCATGTCTGGATAATCCTCCTCCTTCTGTCCTCAATTTCACACACCTATGTCCGGCATGGATTTCAGTTTACGATTTCTCTCAGTGAATAGCTATCGACGTTAGTTTATTATATTTTTAACAATGATATCCGAATGCGACGAACAAGCTCATAAGTTCCCGTATAGCATATCCGCACTAGGTGCTATAGTAGATTTATAATTCACTTTAATTAAATTTCGAAAATTAAACATACTAATTCGTCAATAGTTTTACGTTGCAGTTGTAAGAATCTATAGTTCTAAGAATTAGAAGTAGAGATTTTATGTTATGAATAATATTAAGTTGTAGAAATGTTCGCTTATAATTTATATCGTTCTGCTAATATTGTTATCTACAAATATCTCTGTATAAATGCCAATAAATATTAATTTACTTGAGTCCCTAATTATTAATTAGCACCGCACGTGATCACATATGTTTTACATTTAAATTTTTTATGAAAGTTCTTCATTTCGAATTCAGGTAGCGAGTGGTCTCGCTTCACTTTGATTATCGAAAATGTAATTTATATTTTAATTACTCGATTAAACTGATTGGATCATTCCACCGTATAGATAGGTATACCTATCTAATTTCCTAAACTATTTGAAAGCAGCTTAGTTACAATCACTTACCGAACCACGTGTGAGGAGTCGTAATATCGAAAATTACTTCAATAATCAGAGATAATCGAGGCTAGGAAAACCGGTCTCAGTTAATAAAATAGTGAATATAATTAAACGGTTGGCATTTTCGGTAAAGTTTAAGAAAGTTTTTCAGTAAGAAATTTATACACTTTATTTATTTTGCCAGGCAATAGTCCTACATTGAGCACTTATCAAATGATCAAAAACACAAAAGCTGAAAGTATTGAAGTTATAAACAAAACCTTATTGTTTGTAGATATTGAGCTTCGTTTCAAATCACTCCAAAATGATTAAAGACATAGAATGTTCGTTTTAATTCAATTTACGATAGTTCATTTTATCAAGAAGAATATGTTCTACAAATTCGCGCAACCACTTTTCTTTAACATGCTGGTATCGTTAAATATTGCATCTTGCAATATTACACCGAGTTTAATTACGACCATTAAATGGGAATGTTGAATTGACTAAAAAAGAAAAAAATCTGTTTCATTGATCTCGTAGAAAATAGTGTTTTGACCAAAATGAGCCATCGTAAGATGAAATATAACGAATCCAACAGCTGTGATAATTTGATAAATACTTAATATACGACTATCTCGTAATAAAGTCGATTTACGGAGTCGGTTTTTAGTAAACCACCCAAGTCCTGAACCGACCTCCTTATTAATAAGTCAAGAGCTAATTGTGTGAGACTAACGTTGTATAAGGTAAGTGTACCAGTTATTAAACCTGTCCCAAATATTGACCTTTTTTGATTGTATATGTTTGATCCTCAATTCTAAAATTACCAAAAAATAAATTTCTAGTGTTTAACGGTATAGCCTATAGCAACTGGTTTTAGTCATGGAAAAATTCTCAATTTTTGCCATAAATTTATAATTTTGGAAAATAAAAGGGTCAATAATTGGCTCTAAACGTGTTAATAACTGGTACACTTACCTCACGTATTGGACGATTACCATTTATGGCCTACTAGCGCATGCGGGCCATTTGTAAGAGAATTAATTTTATTGCATAGGCTACACACTGTACTCACATGTAACACTAGTCGCAGTGCATCAGGCGACATGGTTACCATGGTTACGCAGGCCGCGTTTCGTGCTTACCATCCATGAATAACTTCACGTCTATCAACCACAAGAATGGCGGATGACAAGGTAGGTTCGCTCGAAGACGAGGCACTCAAGAGAAAGGAGCGTCTGCAAGCATTGAAGAGAAAAATTACTGACGAAAATAAAGAGCAGGGAAAATCAGAGGGTTCAACTCTACCCAAGTAGGTATCTTTTTCTTCACTGTACTATAGAATTGAATCACTTTTTCGATTCTAACTTTCTCGAAACTTAACCTAAAAAAAGTAATATGTATACAAGAATAATGAAGGTTGAAAATGAGGTTTTATTTTTCTGCTAAATCAGTTGTCTTACACTCATTTTATATTTCTAGACCAAAATTTCGCAGTTACAAACCTCAGGATGATAGCTTGCGAGAACAAGTATTGGACGAAGCTAAGCCCGGAGATGTTGAGAGCGAAGTGAAGGATCAACTGAGTGCTGCTAATTCAAAAGTTGTGATTGAGGAACTTGTGAGTGAAATAATTTTACGAGAATTTAATGTCATAAATTGAGAACTCTTATTGTTATTCCGCTTTGATGTTGCTTGATATGATTTTTAATACGCAGGATATAAGCAGCTTGGCGCCGCGGAAACCTGACTGGGATTTGAAAAGGGATGTTGCTAAAAAACTTGAAAAGCTTGAGAGGCGGACTCAGAAAGCTATAGCTGAATTGATACGCGAGCGTTTAAAGCAGGGCCAAGAAAATCTTGCGTCCATAGTCAATATGGCACCGATCAACTCTTCCAAACTAATTGCAAAGGCTAAACCCAACGAAGAAGAATAGCAATATAGAATAAGTGAAAGTCATTGACAATTGCATTGAGTAACACTTAGTTCGTATTTGATTGCGTGGAATCAGCAAATTGTATCGAAGCAATTACATATGTATATACCATTTTCAAGTACTTTGACACCTGGTAAACTACTATGTAGGATTACAGATTTTCGTTACAATTTGCGTGTATATAGCCATTTTTAAATCAGTGAGATATCCTGCTTAGACATTCTAATTTTAAATGAGAGAAGAAATCTTAATTTTGTAGAATTTGTTTTCATTCCAGAACGTTCATTCGTTTATATATACCTATAATGAATATCAATTATCTACGAATTATATGAACTGATGAAACATAGTGTGAAAATATATGTAATAAATTTACTGAATAAAGAAACAGAAAATTATCTTGTTCATTGTAGTTGCGAAAATCCTTTCTATTCATCTGCCAACCGTTATTAGTGTCAGTATTACTATTGTTACCGGGTGTATCTACTGCTCCGAGTCTCGCTTAGCGACCTGTCGCGCTGGGTGATAATTTTGGAATGATTCCTCGCGCCGAGCGCTTCAATTTTGAATTTGATCGCTTCGATCTCCGGTGGCGCCATCTGCGCACGGGACAGATTTTTCGCGCATTTACCACATTTCGGTAGTGTACGTACATAGTCTTATTCTTCCGGCATATCGATCAAGGCAACCCACTTTGAATGCGAGTACTCGAGTGACGCAGGCATCTTTGTGTTCTGTCTTTCAGAACAGCCCGTTGCACATTGCGTTCATTCATTGTACCGTGCCTTGGGGTTCAGTCACCCCTCAGAGCACTACCCTCGCTGTCTCGGGGGTGAGCTTTTCATTTTCCGGGTTGCCTGAATTTATAATTGACTCGTTGATATAATAGTTGCGTCCCACGGCCTGGGTCACGATACAGTCGACAGCAATTATCGAGCAGAATTTTTTGAAAAGAATATAATTGTACCTGACGTGGTAAATGAGTAATTTACTCTTAAAACCTATTAAAATTGTTTTACTTTGTTAGAGATTGCAAACTGTTGCATCGATTCTAACTTATAGGCTATACTCGCATACTATTTGTTGTGAGTTTGTAAAGTTGCAACCTTTTGGCAAATTGTAGTAATTTATAAGTAACGTATTACGATAATCCTCGCATAGAGCGCATCGATTTTTAAAATAGCTGGCTACTTTTACAGATCTAATATTAAAGATACGCCTCTATGATTTAGGATAGTGTAGAAATATACGTGAGCAGGATTCACAACATTTTCCATTCAAATAAGTTTCCAGTATACATGGCATAAGACGACTAATAAATATTTGCAAACGCTCTATATCTGTACGTTAGTCACATACATATTCGATACTTAAATAACGCGTTAGTGACGCTGTTAGTAACTAAAACTACCACTTTTACTTCTTGGAATAAACTCAATAATACCACGCATACTAGCGCAACGAAAATTCAGTTACACAGAATATTTCAATATTATTTATGGACGGAAATGCTGATACAACTAGTAAATACTTACAATAATAATTCCGTCTTTTGAGTAAAGCATTGGAAAAAGCAATCTCGTGGCAGAATAAAAATTTAATACTCCAAGAGAAATATAGTTAATTGAACTAGTAGTTCATGATACTATTATTAAGTCTATGATATTGAGTTGAATTTAAAAAAATAAAAGCCCATGGCCTCCACGCATTTTTGCACGATGATATTCGATATCAAAATGTAAAACTATCAACTGCCGATTATACTTCCTTTCTGACGTTCATTCGCAGCCACGCCCGCATATTAGAATCCCAATTGTAGCCAACGTATTTTATACATATTTAATTAGCTTCCAGTGAGATTTTATACTTATTTCCCCGATGAAAAATCAATCCTCTACATAGCGTTTACTTCTAACAACAGTCTGTGGGCTCGAAATATCGAATGCCAAATGTGTTCGTACTTGCGCCCGCAAAAGTACGCATAAATTTACGAATACACTATCATTCAATGCCATACTCAATCACAGCATAATTTATGAGTTTGCGGTGCCGGTTGAAAATTTATGCCGTACATGGTAGAGTGACGACGATGCGCGTAGATGATTAAAATTTCTTATTAAACAATGGTAGCGAGACTTGATTGATTGTTAAAAATTTTGTGATCTACTGTAACCATTAATAGAATCTAGTTTCTGTCCTGCGGAAACACTTCTCACAATTTTTATCACGGGTGTCCTGATATTCATGTTTTAACGCCGCATAAAAACAAGCCTCAGATACATCTTCAAACATCATGATACGATTGCGAAACGAGTATAAATTATATTTATATCTAATATTGAAACTATGCAACGCACCATATTGTAGTACGTCATTGAAAAGTGTTAAAACTCGAATAAAAACATGGTGCGACTAATTTCTGAGATATTTTAGATACTATCACGTCATCGATTGGGAATTGATTGGAGTCGAAGTGACATGCCCAACAATTGTTCGGCCGATTTTTTCGTCCTTCAGGTCTAACTCGATGAATAGATTAGCCTCGCGTTGTGATTTTCTGTTGATTATGAAAAAATACTTGCTGATCTTATCATTTATCATCTGCTGTGTATATAACCAGCTGAATATGAGTGGTTGAAATAAAAATATGGCACGACCCTTAGTTCTTTTTTCGCGATGATAAATGATGTTATCGACGTAAAACAGTCGCTAATGAAATAATAACTATAATCGGAAGGGAAGCTCTGTTCGCAAGTTGTCCCGCAAACTGTTGCGGATGATGATGATTGCGATGGTTAGGAATCCCGTGGCTGTAGTCGTGGCTCGTCTCAGGAATATTCTCAAAGACTATCCTGTCGGCGAGAGGTTGTACGGGCCGGAAGTTATGTGTCACTCTTTCCCCTTCTGCGCTACGAATTCGACGGAAAGCCTCAATCTGCAAGATGGTATACGTGCAGACATACGTATGTATAACATATTTATTGTATATGTAAAATCTTGATGTGACTCGGTATAAAATAAGTACAGAGCATCTTCAACTGTCCTCGATAATTACGTTACGTTCAACCGTAAGTTGTTTACAATAATGTTAAAACTGGTAGTTTCAACGATTTATTTAACTCCAGATCACGTGCAGGAGACTGGGAAGATTGGTCAACAAGAACGGTCGTTTTTTCCCCCGTAGTAATAACGGTTTGCACAAAGAAGGTAATTACACACTTTAGCACTTAGATACACCTGTTATTACACCATCATATATAGACTAGACTTTCATTTGCGGTAAAAGACGCGATTTTTTTCCCTCTCATGAATTCTGGGTGTTTCAATGAGGTGTTTACCTTACATAATATAAATATTGCTACTCACCTGTTCGTGGGAAAGTATGTGCGGCTTTTTAAAATCTATCCACGTGACCACTTCGGAGCAAGGTGGTGTCGTCAACGAACCATTGTACGTGAAATAATTCTGCATCGAAGGCTGATTCGTCTTCAGGATAGACTCGAGGATGAGATTATCCCTTAGCACAGCTTCTGAACCAATGTCCTCGATGAGTGGCAACGTTTCGACCAAAGGGCTGTAGGTCGGATCAAACGTTTCGTCAACCTGTGAATTTGTCGTGAGTGTGTGGCTGGAATTTTTTAAGCTATATGTATAATCGACATTACCGTCACGAAATACGCCAATACTGTGAGTCCGTCTGGAAAATTGGTTGCCGCTTTATACGATCCGTATGATAATTTGTAAAATACGGCATGAAGTTCCATAGCGAATGATCTGTTATTTATCCTATCTTCTGAACCTTCTTTGTCGTTCTCTCCCCAGTGAAAGTGGAGCTGTTCAAACGCGTAGACGTCGTCTCTGAGAGGTCCACCGGTTATGAGAGGAACGTCAGTTCCAATTGTCTTTAGGAGTACTTGAAAGAAGAAAAAAATTGCGTTCTACAATTTATTTCCCAATCGATGAAGCCTCAACGAATGACGTATTATTTTCTAGAATTATACTTGACCTTTATGGTTATAATGACTCCAATCTTTTCAGTATCAATTCAATGGTCGAACGATACGGTTTTGAAAATTAGTTTTTAGAATGTTTGAGAGGAAACATCAGTATTAGTGTTTTACGTATACATACTTATAATTATGCCTACTCAAAGACCTTCTGACAATGAGCATGTCGATTATGTTACTTTGAAAGAATAAAATAACGTGCGTTACATGCGTATATACTACAATTTGAACCGTGATCTAGCTTTGCGTGCACGTGATATTATTATACGAATACTACTGGTAAAATACAGCCCCCCGATAGATGTACGATCCTTAAAAACGGGTGTCTTCGTACACCGAAGCGTAATAAATTGGTAATAGTATCTCATCAAGGTCTAGTTTGACAAGACGAGTTATGTAAATATATGCACATGGTTATACTTGTATCCTCTTTAAGTTACCCCGGAGGACAGCAAATTACGTAACACGCACGTACGTTGAAACATATTTTTTCAAACATATATTTATGAATGCACAACATGTACGATACAACGCGGTCATGGAGTAGTTTTTCAGAGTTAATCATGCAAATAGTTTTTAATCTGAATGCCTCATACGACTATTTGTAGCGATTATAATTGCTCACACCTAATTGATCCTATCTACGGTTGCAATCAGATCCGATTAAACGATACCTATGAAGTATAGCTCGAGATAAGAGACACGGTTATCACGTGCAAACGTGCAATGTACACTCGACTTTAGAATATATGTAAGTTATTAGCTGTACGATGAGGAAGGCGGACGAGACGTGGATCACGATGATTTACGTTATTATTGCGGTTTTTAACTGAACTAGAACGGATCGACTTTATAAAAAAATTCTACAGTTCGTACTACAGTGTTTTTAATGGCTTCAAATTTTGTTTTCGTTGCCGAAATTTGTTGAAACTTAAGTTAGAAAATGTCATAAGGATAATTATGCCGACCTGTATGGCCATTGTTCGTTAGCATGGCTTTCCTAGGTATGTTGAAACCAGAAAACCACAATGGTGGAAGTGTGACCTTCTCGACATAATGCTCCACGATGTTGATCGGAGATTGGTGCTTTCCTACGCACGTTTGAAACTTGTTGCCCCAGTACGCAGGACCTGTTATCGTCAGAAGGGACAAAGGGAACCAGTTTTAAAAGGGTCTAGTTACAAATAAATCAACAACGTGTACACAGATAATAAATCAGTGAGCAAATGGGAAAGGAGTTGGCCTCAAGGATGCGAATTATAGAAGGTCCAAGTCAGTACACGGATTCAAGCTACAAGATAAGCATAATTTATTAAATGCTTTTTGGAGTCCTCGGCTCTCACGAAATGACCTTTATATCTGATGCAAATACTCCGAACAAGAATGATATAAATTTGTCAAAGCTAATTGAATAGCACACTTGTAAAATATTTTACTCACCAAGAAGCCCGTTGTACGAAAATTCCTGACCCAGAATTGTAGAATCTGGAACAAATATTAAAAAAAGATTAGAATGTACTTGCCATATGTATTAACGAAGTATATTTTCAAGTACAAATAACAAGCGAACACGACTAGTCGAAAGTCGCTAATTAGATGTTCATACGAGTCATAACAGGTACAACATACATGCACATGAAAGTTACCACGATGAAGTTACTCCAGAATTGACATGCCTTGAACCCTTGTCGGTAGAATTGGATGATAAAATATATATATATATATATATATATATATATATATATATATATATATATATATATATTTATTTATACGATTTTCTACCTGCTAATAAATTCCATCAATGTAAGCATGAAACTGGATCATGACTAGTCAGATAAACGACGTCGTTGGGAGCATGTGAGTGAACTGCAACCTTTTAATATCATAAATGAAAGGTCCGAGCGAGGAATATCCTGCGTGCGTTGCCGCTCTGAGAAAAGCGTTGAATCATTATA
The DNA here is from genome assembly GCF_021901495.1 of Neodiprion virginianus. Classification (NCBI taxonomy): domain Eukaryota; kingdom Metazoa; phylum Arthropoda; class Insecta; order Hymenoptera; family Diprionidae; genus Neodiprion; species Neodiprion virginianus. The sequence goes on along the minus strand of NC_060879.1, from coordinate 29,607,782 downwards.
TCTATCCAATCAATCGTATCGCTACAACTCCCTCTATCTGTTACATTTCCGTAATATTTTGATTCGATTTATCTGTCATGTATCGGTGATTGAAAATGCTAAAAATAGACCATTATTTACAATGGTGCCTGAAGGTAATCATGAAGTGATAGTCCAGAAAGTTCCGGTGCAATTCAAGTTATATAATTACGTGCAAGTAACAGGTTGGTTTATACATGCACGCTGTACGGTATACAGGAAATACGTAAGCTCGTATCAACATTGAACAGAATAGGTGATAAGGAAGGCAGACGTAACTCTTTCTAGATCGGCAATAGGCCAAGCACCGGAAAGTTCGGATCATTTGTAGCTATAAGGTATCGCCCATTGTAGCAGGAAAATTTATTTGTTTATTTAAAAGAAGGGCGGTGTGCATTCGGCGTAACGCGGAACATTCCTCAAGTGAAAGTTCCCCGCAGAGTGAATAACAAGAAAATTTCCAAGATGCTCGCCCGTTTTTCATGCGCTATTGTCGTGCTAATTAACCGTTGAAAGCTAGGCGAGAGGTGAGAGGTCGGCTCACAGCTACCGGATTTCAGAATAAATCCGGAATGCGAGTTTTTTTCTCTCCAATTTACCGCATAAAAACAAGATTCGCTAAACTTTACTCTTGTTTATACGCATAAGGCGATATTACGAGATTATACTTGCTACGAATAGCTCACTCAAGTGATACTCGTGATCTGTTATATTATTGGTGATCGGTCAATTAAGAAAACGTAATTTTAGTTAACGTTTCGACCCGGATATGGGCCCTCCTCAGAACGATAACATATTACATACGAGGTCGAGAATTCTTATTCATCATATGATACTCGTGATCGTTATGTGTTGTAGAATGTTTCGCAAGGCTAACATCGGAATGCATTTCATTGTATGTACTACTGTTCTAATGGAAGAAGGAGGATCATTTGTGTACCTTTAACTCGTAACATCTGCCGATGCGACGTGAATATCAACAATACTGTAAGATGATAAAGTGCAATGGTTATACCTATATGCGCATATTCTTAAGCGTAATCGGTGTGCGTTTGGGCCTCCGATAAAAATTGAAATCCTAAAAACGCGTGAATTGATAAAATTATTGACCCATATTCGAAGAATATTTGATAAAAAATGTTTCTTGCGCCACTAAATCGGCGTAGTTTCTTAACTTTGCTGATTTTAAAGCTCTCGAAAGTTATCTCTGGGAAATTAGTATACGTATACAAATCGAATCAGTGAGCAAACAACGGACAATAATCTCCAGTGACTTGATGAAAAATAAAAAAAAAAAAAAAACTACTAACAATATTTCCTGACACGGTATTTTTATTTACTACGAACAAACGACGATGCATGATATAAGAGTGTTCTACAGCGCATCTGTAATGCAGGTGCCCCTATTGCAACTTATAGCTATAGGTATACGTGGCTACTAGCAATGCCAACTTCCGGGGACCGTCAAGGACCGAGATGCACCGGGAAAGATATGCACGAGAAGTGCATATTGCGGTCGAGGATGCGCCTAGGTAACCGTTGGATTAAATCGTGTTAAGTCGAGTCAAGGACCTGAGACATTGTCAGTTGGATGATATACCGCTTTGCGTTGATTAGAGCGACGTTGGAAAGTGGCTGGACGATCCCAGAACAGGTGTCGCTAAGAGCTGGTATTTCAAATAAAAACCTGGTATACCTACTCGAACAACAGCATGGTCGCTGTAGTATGTGTTAATCGTAATTGGTTAAACATTTTGTCCATATTTGATAAAACGGTGACACTGATAATGATAATCATTGTTGTTATTAGCCTTGTTGGTTATTGTTAAAAATTTAAATGATAAAATTACTAATATCGATGATTATTAATATTTATTGAGTGTTTTTTTATTGAAAAATGGGGATGCAGTTTCTAAAGAGAGAGATTAAAAAAAAAATGGTATCGACAACCCGATGGAAACCATGATCGAACTTGTGACAAAATCATCTCCTTGACACATATGGCTGACTAATGCAATCGATGCAAAAATGAATACGTATTAAATAACTTGAGGGTTCAGAAACAACTATTATTGTGAACAGTTAATAATGAAGACAATCGATGTTACAATTGGTAATTATAACAATTACTGATATTCCATTCTTGAAGATAAAAAGAAGCTGGTATTTTTGCGTACCAGAACATTTTTTACTCGGTACATGGTACAGAACCCTAAAAAATGGTACATGTATCAAGAAATTGGTACATTTAACATCGCTGGCAGTTGATTACGAAAAACCTCTCACTTCGTAGCGTGAGTAACAACTTTGTTATTTAATTCAAAATCTACATAGATAATAGCGATAATCGTGATGTTTATTAACGACGATTATTCTGATTGATAAATTTTCCCATCCGGTTTCCCATGTATTCCGTGTGTGTTGGTACAATAGAATTGAAGTATAATGTGAGGATTGTAATCAGCTACACGGATACGAGATTTTTTCTATACTTCTCTTTACAATCGATACGTACGTGTTACGTTATATTTTCACACGTCATCGCGGTGTATCACGATGACAAATAGGTAATCTATATACTTATAGGCATATAGCTATTCGGGATGACGAATACAGCAAAATAATTACCCGTGTTCAATTTCTTCGTCAACAAGTATGATGATCTTGCAGTACGCAAGCTAGAATCGATTTTTCCTCGAGCCCATTGGAATAATTTATACGGATTCGTCCAATTCGACGTTTAAGAACTTTGACTGGGCATATTTTGATTTAAACGATGAGGCGGGGCTTTAAAGTAACATATTATGCCTTTTCTCAAATTTCCACGCGTGTGATGTAAAACCGACTGCCGGTCGACAAAATTTTTTCGCACCTTTTTAACTGCGAATTGAAACTGCGAGAATTATTTACCGTACAAAAACTGATACTCGTCTGGTGAATTGTCTTACGTCAGTAATGTGTATTATACCTGTAGACAAGTGTATTACCATATCCACTGTAATTATTGTCAGTAATTTCTGAACAATTGATCGGTAAATACATCCGTGGATGGGTATTTTACGACAGGCGTATACTTCATTTTCTTAAGAGGTGCTGATTGAACAAAGTGAAACTTTTACGACGTTTCTTTTAACCCGAAGATCGTTTCATCCATTCTTTTCAGCGACAATATATACATCGTTGCATGTCATCCTAAGTAGTTATGGTTAAGTTTGATTCCATTGCAGATTGCGGAAATTGTGCATACTGTAAGATTATTATAGCCCGTGATCTATCGAATCGTACGCTTTCATAGAAATTGGCTAAAATGGATAATTGATCCATTTAACGGACTGAGTAGCTAATAAGCTCCGAACAAATTTTTTCCTTTACATCATTATTGCAACTGCTTTGACCATTTATCTGATGAACTCGTTTGCAACGCAGGAATTACAACAATTAGCGTTGGTTGCGATTGACACAAAAAATAGCAAGGACCTATTGGCAATATTTAAATCAAGTCATAAAATTTGTCATGAACTTGATTGTTGACATTGAAATATATTTTAAATGTACTATAATTAAGTGTGTCATAAAAAGGAAAATTGCTGTTGAAAGAACAATTTTTTTCTACCTGCCGAAAGCTGATAATTAGCGTAGCTTTATGTGTATATATTATTTACAATCTAGTGGGAGCCCTCGAAACGGCAATATACTTAGCTATCCAATTTTTGATTTACCTGCTTGTTTCTCTTTCCATTTATCTCTGCTCAAACAAGCTAAACAGACAACGATGCAGCATTCAATGCGCAGGTTGAAATCAGGAAGAAATCACATGCACGAGTGTATAATCTATCGGATACAGTATCCGCAGTGATTCGTTCGAGCTAGTTTATTGGCTTGTCGTTTTTCCATTTAAATCAGCAAAACTTGACGTTTGAATAGCGTGATCAGTTTCCGTTCAATTAGAGGTAAGTCATCAGATCCGTTATCGTGTGATAAATAATCGGTGATTATAAAAACAAGACCGTGGTTTGATAAGTTAAAATATTGAAGTTTCCGATAAAATCGATTAATTAATAATTTTCGGTAGTTAATGATCGGTTTTTGTGAAACTGGACTTGTAAGAACAATTAAAATCGGTGCGTTGTTTAGTTTAGATATCGATTTAGCTTTGTCAGCTCACGATGTCGTCTAAGTATTCAAATGTCAAATGCTGCACAGCTGGAGACTACGTATAAAGTTCAAAGGCACCGCTGTAAAAGTTAAGACCGAATGAACAAGCGAATATAATTAAAATTCACATGCCATTACCTGATTGTAAACCAGATAAACTGAATCATCGTGAACTGTTACGGTCTGAAATGAAATATACGGTACCGTAGGGTGTCCGTGGTTAAACATTCAATACCGATAAAGCAGACAAAGCGAAAAACATTTATGGATCGGACGTACTGTCAATAATTCCTCAGATACAGACTTGCTTATGCGAGCAGGATTTGAATTGAAAAAAGCTACCCTCGTCACAGGCGGACGTTGTTACCGACGATTCAATGGAAAGTCAAAACATCGAGACGATGAATACCTAAAAGAATCTCGAAAGAGAGAACGGGTAATAAAACAAGGGTAGTAAAATGACTTGAAGTTCACTTACAAATCGTGAAGAAATTCAAAAACACCAAGATCTTCATATCGGCGAGCGATCACTGTCCAACACTGTCCAACAATAGCTGTTTGGAGGTTTAGTGCGTGGTGCAGGCGAATGAGGATCACGGTCCGTGTAGCCAAGTGAAGAATGTTTTATGCATGGGGTACGGGATCGGTTGTGGTTGAACGAGAACTGAACGCATTCGTAGCGGACAGCCATATTAAATACGACCGCAGCCTTTTGCCGGAGGAACATCACGTCTGTTATATTTAAAACGTCGTAAGTCCCCGGCGGCAGGATGCGTTCGTCGTCAGACACCCAGGAGCGGGATCGAGGCTCGACGTTGGGTTCGATGAATTATGAGAGGAGGCCGATCGGGTGGGGAGTTTAGCTTCGCGATTATGAATTAGCGAGTGGTAGGATTCTCCGGGTTTTCCTTCTACCCGAGTAATTTCCAGCGATTCTGATACCGGAAGCTAGACCGACGCTTATATTAACTGTTCACCTCACAATCGGATATCACATTACTGGGAAAACTCAGTGTCGATCGTTTTCTCGCGGTTCGTCACTTCGATTTTATTCTCCGACTTCCTCAGGGATAATACACTTCGCTTGAATCACTCTACACGATCCATCGGAACAACGCCGAGTGACTAACTGTCCGGTTCACTGACAAGTTGGCCAGTTCTCGCGATGTTGTTATACGTCTGCGTTGTATAGAGTTCAAAGACGTACTAACGTCTGAACAGATATGAAGAATGCTCGTATTGTTTACAGGTATGCCTATTAAATGGGCCTGCCGATGTTTATAGTTCCGTTTACCAGCCAAGATCACGAGTCAAGGGTTGTAATAGGAACGAACGATAGAATTATTTCGGAAAACTTATGTATAGCACCTGAGGTAATAAATTGATAAATATGAAAAATTCTTGAAAAGTGAGCTCTTTATTTGAAGGTATTGAATTTATCGTATATTCATATATTTCAGTGAAAGCTTATTAATGAATAATCCTTCAACTGCGGAGTACTAAATTTAGTTTTGTCATTTTTATTTTTACGAGACAGTTTACTGTAGAACTTTTGCGGTAAGAATAGATCCACCTCAACTTCGCGTATATATTTCGAGCTCGTTAAACATTAGAAACATTTTAAAGAGTAAAATGTTCGCTGCTCGCACTTCTTGCGTTTTTTTAAACAATATTATCTTTCTGAGAAGTTACGTCAGGTAAAAAATATACATTATTTGACTTCTTTAATTATAACAAAAGTTCGTGTGATAAATAAATTGAGGAATGATATGCGGAAATTCATCATAAAGGTCGTATGATTTTCACACAAGAAATTCGATGCTGGCACAATATTAATTGTTCGTAGCCCGAAGATAATTAATAATTAGGTACAGATGGCAAATTTTTTTTAATATCTCTACACATAACGTACTTCTACTTCATACTGTCATGTCACTTGTAATCCACTACGCATTTGAAGTTTTTTAGCCGTATTTTGGGATCTATGATACGCCATTAGTTTTTCTTATTACCATCCCAGTTTGATTTATCATAATTTTTCTATCATTATTCCGTACAGAATTATTCACGTGTTTATACGCTGTCGTGTCTAATACAACCATCTATATTATGTTAACGTATTGTACAATAACAAATGGGCTAATCTACAGGCAGATACATGTAACTATGACATAATGTCAAAGGAGACTTTTCTAATTTTACAAACAGTGGTGCCAGAATTTCAGGTGTAGCGTTCTAATTATATGTATTAGAATTTTAAAACCATTCAAACTAGACTACAAACGAAGTTCTTGTAACGTAAGTTAATACGAAGATGAGAAAATAGGAAAAATGTACAAAAATATACTGTGCAGTATGTGTCCAAATCATAGACTAAATCGTTCACGTCACGAGATTTTTCTAGATCGTTGACTTACTTACCTTACTGAATAAGAAACTTCGGTTTTCAACTGCGGCATTCTATTTCGTCTAGTTGAAGACTCAGAGATAACAAACCAGGTATATAGGAAGTTCTATTGAATTGGACAAGCAATTTATTCATCAAACTGGTGAGAAAAGTAGAATTGTTTATTGACTTTTTGGTTTGACACCTCTCTTCATTTATTCATTGACAATCGTCATTGAAAAAAAGTCTGCTGACTCAGCGCAGAAAGTGTTAATAAGCAGTAGGTATAAATGTACAACAAAAATTGTTTAGTGCACGAGCGCCAAGTTGAACAAACCGAGATAAATTTTTCGATAGAGAATTCGAATTTCAGAATTCTGTTTAAAACTACGAAAGTTGTTTTCTTTCGTACGTATTACACCTTTGCATTGTTGTAAACAATGATAATAATGTTTCGTTTTGAATTATACAAAGGCCTGAAACGAATCGGCATGTCTACCGTAAGTACTTGTATCATTGTGGCTGCCGCGGAGCGCAGTCTTAATATCGTGTACCTGATACTCAGAATTATGTATTAGATCCCAAGATCATGGAATTTCTGTTTGATTTTTCAACACGTGACTTATTGAAGCATGGCGATTTTAACATGTTTAACATTATCATAGCACCAGACGCGTGATCTTGCCGAGAAACGGATACAGGGCACGTGATTTCATACCTGGAAATTTATATGGAGCAGAAAATTAGCTTTGTATCGCCTCTACTTTTTATTGTTTGAATAAACTGACCTTTTACGGTTCAGTTAGCAATATTGATGCTGGTGTGTTGAATATAATGTAGATCGTTGCTCTAAAATAATAGCAAAAAAAATAATTATATGGTAAGGTAAGAATCCCACGCCGATTTATTATTACGAATCCGACAAAAAGTTACGACTACAGATTATGTTACTTAACATATAAATTGTAGTTATGCCGTCGTAAGTGTAAAGGAAATGATGTACACCGTCGATTTTTTCAGACGTTGTTTTTAGAGGCTTATTCTAATTAGGATGACTTTTGAAATCCAGCTACTATATGTATATGCACAGTATAATTATCTCTGTACAAAACTTATTGCTCGATACTTTTCTCGAACAACATTCAATTACTTCAACATCGTTTTTCAACGTAAGCCAATGGAAAATAATACGACTATCTGCGAAAGAAAAAACTAGGTACAAGGTGAAACGGGAAAGCGGACGGTATCCGTAAAAACGTGTCCATTAAATTCTGTAAGGTCGACACGTCCAATTTCTTATTTGTTCTCTGTAACCGTACCGAGATCTTATTCTTGTACATGATAATCACCGACGCCGCTGCACCGTCCTACATTTACTCGTAACTACGACACATTTTTTTCTTCAATATTCATAAAATCGCAGTAATGTAGTTCTATGGCTATAGAAATGATTCATGGTTGTCGAATTAATTGGTGCCTTTTTTTTTATACCGAGCTGTGAGGCATTTATTTTACATGCAACGACAGCTTTATGATGAGTTACCGTCATAATCAAAATGTTCATTATTTTTACATAGCGATCAACCCATCCCAGCAAATTCCTAAATATTGCACTGCGTGGTTCAGCAGCATCTTACATATAAATGTATAAATTATTGGGAAATACGAAAAGCTTAGACATTTTTTTAAATAGTACTAAACAACTTAATTACGCTTGTAACAATCTAGTTATTGTCAGAGTCAGCTTACGAGCAACGCAGCACGAACGGATTCGTCAAGCTGTTCAATGAGTGAATACTTGCGCATAATTATGATGCAAGCGTTTTAGAAATCACGAGAATGGTCAATGGTATCTAAAAGCAGAATCTTTGCCTGTAAATCGTGATACATTACTTACGGGATACGATGTTGGAAAACAAATATATGATATTATACTTGCACATTTTCACATTACAGGTAAGCAAGTTGAAAAGATCAGAATATATAGTTATTACCTTGCATTACATGACACATACATACCTATTTGTTTTAAAAGTATCTGCACCATTTTTCCTCAATGGCGCAACTCCGCAATTATGCACTTCAAGCTTCGAACGTCTTTTTCAATATCATGTTTTGTGCTAACAGTGTTTGGATGCACCTTCCATACAGTTTATATCACCGTGTAATTACGGTCTTTAATGGTTTCGTAAGCATACTTAAACAGTAGCCTTTTTAACCACCGCAAAGAATGAACAGTTTTATCTAAAGAACGTCTTGCCTTAGTTCAATTTCATATAATATAGAAACTGACATTCTTCCTCCTTCAATTTACATAATGCTCAATGCAAACGGCAACCACGCTTAATTACTGCGATGTGTTAAAGCTCGTACATATTTCTTTGAGGTGAAAAAGTTTTGAGTTACGCAGTTATTTTACGAAATTTTTCTCATCAACGTTTCAACTGATATAAATCAACAAGCATTTGAATGTAATTTGAATATATGGCAGTTCCTCAATCATCCTTCCGCAATTGACTTGCTGTAACAATATGCTGACGAAATAATTATGGCAACTCACGGAGTTTTCATAGTAAATACCTCTTCCTTATACGTTATAAAATTAACTGAGTATACTCAATACATTTTTCTATGGAAATACCAATTCAATATTGCGTATAATCGCGGAATAACGAAAAGTTGATGTAAAATCTGCGATTTTTGTAAAAACGGCGCATGACATACATGATTAATATTCGTTGGGTGTACATGTATAGTAGTTATTTATAATCTGTCTGACTTAAATTTTGATAGTTTGAAAGTATAAAGTATGTAAACGAATAATGTAGTCTCAGATTGTATTACTATTATGCTCATACAATGCACAAATGATTACAAAAGTATCTAATCGGTTTTCATCTATGGCGACGAGATGTGATCATCACGAGTCCGTTTGTAAATTACTGTTTATTACATGCTACAGCCTTTACAGCCATGATAGTTTTATCGCTATCCAGGTAATATGGCGGAAAAATAGATACGCCGAAAATTTTTTATGCTAATTCGACCGATATGTTTAATTTCATGAAGCTATGTGATGTGCAAAGCTTAATTGTTCAAACAGATTTGATCCGAGTGAAACATTATTACAAGTAGTAAATGTATAATTGGTTTGATTTTCATAATTCTCTCATGGTGTACATTAGTTTTATTTTCCTAACGGGAGGAAGAAATATTGGATACATGGCACCACGGCAGTGTCTGTTTTACACAATACTGACCTTGTTTTCAGAGAAAATAATAATTAGGATAAATATTTTGCGCTTGTAAAGCTAATATGTTTCATTCGCCAACCGCAAATATAGTAGTATACTGAGAATAAGCTGTCTTCGTACATCAAGTCTTAAAATTGATATATATATACTGCGAAAAAAAAGAATTAAATATTCAGGGAATATCTCTGCGTCTTCTGTCTGAATTTCCACAAGGAAATACATTATGTTCCATTGGCATGATAGTTTTCGATCACGACTCGAACCTTAATTTTTTTCACATGCCTACACAAAATAATTTTGCGTGTTCCTCATCGTAGGTTTTGGTTTTGTCTCTTATTAACGAATAAAAATGGGAAGGTAATCTTTGCAGATTCTTGAATTGACAAGGCAAACATTTTAACAAGTAATAGTATGAATGATTCAGCAAAAGATTCGCGGAAATGCAATCAAAGAACATTTGAGAAATTTGTAGAAAAGGTAGCAAAATTGCTACGTAGAATCACAGAACAATGCCCAACAAGTAATTTAAAGTTATGTATATTTTCATTTTCGTATACCCGAATCACGACTATAATATTTCAGTAATGAACATCTTCATGAAAAAATGATGCTTTCCCGAAACCAATTAAGGAAATTTAATGAAACAACATTTTATTGTCTTGTCGCAAAATTTACAACGTTTTATACAACAAGTATTCACCATTAGCGAGCGGGCCGTTTAGATAACGGTTTAACGAACGGATTTCGAATGAAATGTAAACTGGATTTTCATTCTCTGTATAAAAATTTTTCGGACGACATCCAAATAATTTAATTCTTTGGTCATAAATAATTCAGATTAGGTGGCATAAATTTTTATTTATTTTTTTTATTTTCGCCAATGACAGCAGCTATGGGGGAACACTTAATCGAATGATAGTTGAAAGTTTTACTCTCACAATCAGATGCCGAGTACGCGGTCGACGGTCGTTTGATGCCACAACCCAAGCCAGGGTCTATTCCCCGGCTCTCCTGATCTGTCCTATCCCCCTACCTATCGCATGCGTTTTTTCCCGACGAAAATCAGTGCGATGACCTTTGCCGTCTCGCGGATTCTCACGCAGCGAGAGCTAGGGACTTTTGCCTTTTGGGGTTGACAGTACAGGCTTTGTTACTATATTTCCGTTTCGAGTTGGCCCTAAACGAAAACGCTATTGGCTTACTAAAACGATGCACGTGATAGTCTAGTAACAATATTGATACAATCGACCCCTCCGCATTTGGCTGTGTTCCGTCATTAATGCCTAGTAGTGAATACCTGGTCAGGACAATGAGAGTCAGTTAATTGTACCGTAGCGTCATATAAGCTCAAAACTGATAGCGTCGGTGTGAGTCACTGGATGGGGTCGACGATGGGGTCGCGTACGGAGTCGCGAATGGTGCGGACGAGACGTCCGTCCCTTTTTCAGGTAGTGGCAGAACTGACGTTACGAGTTTCGCGATGGACTAAGAGCGACTCGCACTTCCGTTCATTGGAAAGAAGCGCATTCCTGACTGACGGATGAGTCTGCGCAATCCGCGCGTTGGAGTCGCACGGTGATTGTGATTTGCTTGACGGTTCTGGGTTGCAGTAAATTGGAAATTCATTATTGAAAGCCTTGGACTCGTCGCATAGAAATTATACACCTCGTTTAACCGTCGTGAAGTTTTTTTTTTATCGTTCTAGAAGAACGGAAATTGAAACACCGTCTAAAGGGGTGCGGAAGAGTAACGCGAGTGCCGTCAAAATGTCGCTGGAAACAGCAACGTCGATACAGTGATCATTTTCTGTTTGGAGTAAAGGTAAGCGAGTGAGAACTACGACCATTTTTGAACCAACTTTAGTACCTGTCGCAAAACGTATAACTACACCTCATTTCTATAATTGAGTGTCTCTGCCGTCTTATATGTGTATTATTTTTTACACCTTTCTTCGATGTTCCTTGAATTCTTTCCCTTATTTATGTCTTTAACATTATCAAGTATGCGAACTATGGCGCGTTTAATTAACATTGAGGTGATAATAAATATCTATCGATTCAATGTTTGTATTTATTTTCTCAGGTGTAATCAATTGTGCAGAATAAACGTGTATCCGAATTTTTATGGCGGTAAAAAGCCGAAGAGTTAACCACTTTCATATATGTACGTTCTATTATGCCCAAGCTCGCTATTCTCTAGCAAGCTGTGGAGATATTCCAGTAGAGAATCTTGAATAAAAAAGCTATTTACAGATCGACGGCTCGTCGCGTCAAATACATATCTGACGAAATTTTTTTAAATTCTTACATTATTTTCCCTCTTATTTATTTTACGGAACGAAGAATTTAATCGTTTCTGCTAGGAATTGATTATCGCGGATGCATTCCACGAAATTAATCATCATCGTCTTGTATTCAAGTTGTAATCCACGTATGCACATAATATTATCCCATTCTTATGTAATCGGTGTGTGATATAAAATAGATTTTATTTGAATTATTGTACTCAGCACACAAAGGCAATCAATAAATGACACGTTTAAAACTGATTCTGCTAAATACTTGAGGAGACCGTTATGCACCCAATAACACCTCAAATTTAACCTGTATAACATAAGCACATATCACTTCATATCTTTTCCAACATCAATTAAAACCATGTTTAATCTTCCTGCTAATTGCGAGAGATCTTTGTATATAATAGCTGGCAATGCATATGCATACTAAACTTAATCCGATTCATTTGTCTTTTGCATGGACTTGAAGCAGACAAAAAGCAAAAGTAACTGGTGCACTAAAATTTGACTGACCAAAATCCATTTTATCTTTCTCTTTCTAGTACTAGCCGTGTGAGTTCTTTGTTTCGGCTATGAATAGTGGATAAAATGCTAATCAATGCGATATTTATTTGACATCAGAAGTTTTGTTTATATCAGCCTTGGTAGTCATATATATCCCTTAAGCAGTGGTCAGGATACTTTGTCTTTATACTTGGTGATCCTGTGTCTAATTACACTACAGAAATTTACAATAATATTCAAACAGCTTTTTTAATCTCATTGAGAGGGGATGGGGGCTTTTTTCCCCACTGCCGACGCTTGCTTACATTGTTCACAAAGTTGCTTTTTCTGCATGACAAAAATGTACATTGAAATATTGTGATAGTACACAAAGAAATGTGAAGAAGCTACGAATCACACAAAATCGAATTGCAGTAATTCCATGTTTTTGTGAATTTTTCAAAACAAATTTAAAGCAGAAATCATTTCTGTCGAGCTTGAATTATCGTCTCTTTAATTACTAATATCCATTACTAATGGTATGGCACCATAGAAACTAAGCCTTGTCATAAAAAGAAATCGGAAATATTATTTCACGCATCGGAGGAAGCTTGGGTTACAAATTGGGAAGGTGTTCTTAGTCGCATTGAATTTCAACATCCAATTATCCTTTAACTTCACGCATTGACATCACGCATGATAATCAATGCGCTGATTTAGCGTTGATAATGTCAGTCACGAAAATTATTTATAGAAAGACATCAAGAACCTGAACCAGCAACAAATTTGAGCAGGAAGATTAAACAAGCTACCTGTGTAGTATTGCTGCCAGAAGATATTAGCCAAGGTGGCATAGATCTTGTGAAGCTATGGCTACTGCTGCTAAGGGGCGAATTGGCCAAGTCCTTGCCTGGCAGATATCATCCAGATGGAACTTCTAGTAATTCGAAACAGTTTATTAGTATAAATTGAACACAAAATCACATTACACATATATTCTTTCAATACTGTGGAAGGTAAACCTTACACCTCTTTATTAGAACGAAAAGAAAAATATGTTTGTGTCATATATTTTGCAAGGCAAAAGTTAGCAAAGTTAACATAACGAAATATTCAAAAAAAATTTACCATTTTGCAGTTTTAGAATTGTTGATTTCGAGGAGTTAAGTTTCCATGTATGGATATGTGTTGCTCTGTTATAGTTTCCTGAATTTAAGACATATCTTATACACTATACCAGCATAAATTATACCATTTTAAATGTTCAAGATAATCTAATAGAAATTCAAATGTTGCAACAAATTTCACGTCAATTATTTATTGCAGTTCACATGATTGCAAAACTGTGCTTAATTTATAGTAAGGTTAAAGAAACAGTGTCATTTCAAATACATATACCTAAGTAAATAGTATTATATTTTTTTTAACGTTTGCGTCAATTTATCATTATACTAATCTCGAAAGCATATCGTCATGCAAACAGTCTGAATTCTCACCAAGTGTGTTTGTACAATATTAAACCAATACCTCAAAATATTTTAATGATTCCTGTTGCGAGAGTCTCTCCTAGGTTGTGCCTAAAATTTTTGTCCCTCTTGGCATGGGGTGGATATTCAGCGGCCCCCTGCTTGGATAAATTCTCTCAAGTACATATGACTCTAGAAGTACCTAATAAGACGAATAAATTGGACCGAAATATACTTGATATGAAATACTTATCGCAAACATTACGTGTATTATTTAATTGAAAGTTGATTGATGAATTCCAAATTCGTGATCAACAGTACTAACCTGACATATGCATTTAAGGTACCTGACGAATTGTGCAATTCCACAATAAAAACAATGGTCTCCACACGTCAGATGAGCAGTGTGGGAAGTAATAACAGTGGAAGTGCGGTCGGTGATGGCATTGCGGACACTGGGACAATTCGCAAGAATCAAGTGCAGACACAGCCGGGACAGTCATCTACAGCTCCGGTTGTAGAAAGCACTCCAGCTCCGAACACTCATTTCTTTGATCTACCCGTTGAGATTCAGGAGAAAGTACTTTGCTATCTGGACTTCAATACCATTGCCCACTTGCGTCCCGTAAGTTTGCATCGTGATATACAGATACATCACATTGTTCCACATTGCGAATATAACCAGAATCAGTTATGGAAACAATGTTATTGATGCTTGTAATGACAAAAACAGAGTACTCGCCAACCTGATAAAAATACTAGAATCTAGGAATTATCATTTTGTAAAAGTAAAAATTCCGTTAGTCCATAAGTGTGCATCTGACGTAAGTACAATTTTAATACCTTCGTCATTTTTCGCCAATACTGTCTCAAATTTAATCAACAGCTTATTTGATTCATTACTTCATTGACTTCTGAAACTTATAATTTATTATATACATTTTCAAAGTAGAAAATTTTTCTTACAGCCATTAAAAACTTTAACTTAACGCATCAATTGCATAATATCATTGGACTTGTGAACTTCTTGTTGTTTCAACAATTTTTACAGTTGAATCTAGCTTGTCAAAGTACATTGCATTACTTGGACAACTTTTTGTTTTTATAGTTCGCATTCTCTGAAACTGTGTTCATTGAGGCATTATGTATTGAAAAATTCCATGATGTGTAGTAACAGCTGTTATTTCCAATTATTTTTCTCAGGTGTGCCATCAGATGGATCGAGTATGCGGGTCTATCCTCAGCTCAACTTTTCAACGTCTGCAAACACAAATGCTTTGTCGTTTTCAGGCAATTAAAGCACAAATGCCTAGACGTGAATCCGCTAGACGAAATCATCCACTGGCTTGCGAATCTGATATTATAGAAACCTTGCATATGCGACTTACTCTCCTACAGATGAGCTTTGGAAAGCACATAGAACGCAAACATTGTTGTTTCTTTGCAGGAGAGGTAATTAAATCATACAAGTCTCATCCCTTGCTAGTGGAGCATTAAAAATAATTATCAGTAACTTACGAACTGTATACTGGAAACACCTTGAAATCGTCAAACGGCTTGGAAGCCAATTGAAAATAATGATAATAAAATAATACGTTTGATTATTTGCTTCCTAGATTTTGGATGAGGTGTATCGTATTTTACATTACATCCGAGTTACTCCAAAGCTGGCTCGCCCTTACAAAGTGACTGATGAATTGTTTGACCTTAGTACAATGGCCATGGAGTACTTCAAAGAGCGCTTAGAGCCAACTCTCCCTGAAATACCATACTTTGGAACTGACTTTCTTGATCTCGCAGGCACCTTTTCCTGTAAGTTATTTATTACAAATTAAAATGAACTTAAGAATTCAATTTCAATTTTGCCCGATACACATTTATTTGATAAAATTACAGCTCCTAGTAATGTAAGCAAACCATTTATGTGCCTGGATTCTGCGCCTTTGAATGTTGGAGGTGGCAAAGGCGGTGGAAGTAGTGGGGGCGAAGGCTCGCCACCCCATTCTTCTGACGATCCTGGCTTGTTGGAGTCCAACGTCGCACCTCCACAGTCTAATATGGTCTTGCGCAAACGCATTCGAAAAATTAAACAGGGAATGAAGCGATACAACAGCCAATTGACATTGATGCGCAGAGATTTACGCGGATGCAAAGCGAAGATAGCTGAGCAGCAAAAACAAATTTTAGAATATGCTAGCCGACTTGATGATAATGATAAGAAAAATGAAGAAACTTCACGGAAATTTAGCACTCTTCTACAGGTATAGTTATAAACATCAACTTTCAAATTTTTTTAATTTACAGATGTAAGGCTGAATCTAGTGACCAGAGTTAGCACTCGATCGCGTTAAATTTCTTAAATCTAGAAAATAACGCAGTTCATTTTTATTCTTATACTTGTACATATAGAAGTATCAGATGTTCAAGGTATTTGACAAAATTTCGATTGTCAGACATCATCATCTTGCAAACCTTTGCTGATAGCAGAAGCTTTGTAATTGATTTACAATACTATCATAATCTGTTATTATGCAAAGAAAATTGTGTTTTTATGTACCATATTTGTACAAGCACATGTCTTATACATGAAACAAAAAAACTAGATTTTAGTAGTTCCGAAAATCTGTTGATTGAAATTCAAATTTCAAATACAGAAATTTTTATATTTCTTGTTACTTAATTATTTATTCATGTAACCAAGTTATCTGGAATGGGCTCCTTTTAAATATGCATGGCGCCTTAAATCGTGCTATGAAATGTTAAAAAGAACGATAATGTTTACAGATATTGAAATTTTACATCGTGTCATAACGATTTTTCTTTGTCTAGTTATTCTGTTTTGATTTCTGTTTTGGATAAATCATTTGAACGTCATTGCGTTTCACTAGTCATGATAGTTGCCTAAGCCTAACATTTCTCAGGACCATCATCTCTGTCACGTGAATATTCTACAGGAACTGAACAAATGCAAAACAGAGCTACAATATTGGCGTTCTAAATCACCGGCTATCCCGGCCTGTCTGGGATGCGGACAATCGATGCCGATCCCATCAGAGGATTTGCAGGCTCTGGCGAACCAAGGTGTCTTACCGGAAGCGTTGGGCGAAACCGTAGATTTTGTTCCAATAACAGAGGCTCGGAGCCCCTGCATAGAAATGATACCGGTTCTTCTGAGTCACCCAGCATCTGTAGAAATGGCACCACCAAAAGCACCAGCACCATCTAGCTTGACTAAACGAAAATCTGCTGCTGATGATATGCCAAGCGATGCATGTAAGAAGCCACGACGTTCGTCGAAATCTCGTCAAGCTAAACGCTCAAAAATCTAAATCAATTCTGACCACGGTACAAATATCTAACTAACATCTTGATCATGATGGATCTGTAACAATCAAAATTCTGTATACCGTTATGTGGCAATGAACTTAGACAAATCAAACTAATTAACAATATTCTTACTGAAATATCTTGGTCAACAGTTTCTTGGCTGTAGTTTTATAGATGGCTACTTCACATGATCAGCAATGAATATTAATTTCAGATTTGCCGGTATTTTTGTTATGCTTGTGTCGATCTCAAAGTGTAACGTGTCGTATTACCTGATGGAATAATACTATTCGTTGAATACTGTTAAAACATAATGTATACAGACTTTGTTCAGGTCCTCTTTAAGGATAAGAATATTGTTATTATTATTATCAAGGCACCCAATGAAAATAGAAGAATGTTAATAAAGGAAAGATGCCTGTTTGTTATTTCGAATTCTGATATTTGTACATCCGTAAATATCAAAAGTTACGAAGCATTCTTTTTTTAGTTGCGTCCATTACTTTACTAAAATCGTTTTTGACATTGAATTTAACGTTTAGTACCCTTTAAAAGAAACTGGTATTGATTGTATTACCATCTTATCACAGTTCGCAAATCTTCTATTTTCTTTGGCGACTTGACATGCACCAGTTTTTATCTGATTTTCAGTGATACATTTTTTGGTGAAGTCTAAAAAGAGCCTTTAATTCTAATAAGTTTTCTTAAACATTTAGGACAATACGGGGACGGCCATATGGAAAAAAATAATAGAGTCTTGTTGAAAACATACATGTATAATCATTTCTTCGAAAGTGAAGTATTTCTGGATTTTCTTTCTTGAACAATTTTCATTGTGGAACATACTGTTTGCATTACAAGTTGTTTGAAAATTGTACAAAGAAATTAATTTCTGTTCAATTTGTTGTTTCACAAGCTAAATCCGATCATGAGCCATGTAATAAAATTCCGGGTGATGTGCCTTTGTCTGCTCATATTGTTTTACTAGCAAACCTTATCTTAACAAGGAGCAAAACAAATTTGATGCAAAAATTGTCGTTACTTTATAGCCACCAAGGTTTGAGAATGTTTTTTCAATGCAATGATCAGTACCTGAGGGGTTGAGTGAGACTGATTAATACACCTACTTAAGGTCAAACAAACACTCATATCAGTCCATTATATGCTCCATCTCTTGCGGGAAATTTGGATTTCATCCATTTCAAAGCAGATAATTAGTAGAAAATGATTAATTTATACGATGAAAGAACATTGGTATAATCAAAGAATTGCAAGTTTTCTTTTCATTGCATATTGACAGAGCATCTAGAGTGTGATTTTAGAGACAACGACATGTACAGACTGTGCATGGATCACCGCTTTCAGTAATATACCTTCGAAATTTCAGTCAACATACCGACGGTTGCGTAGAATAACCGGCTATCTCGAGTCAGATTTGAAAAACCGGCTATCTCAAGTTAGGCTTCAAAAACCGGCTAATTCGAGGTTCGCTTGATAAACCGGCTATCTCAAATTAGGCTTGAATAACCGGCTATTTTGAGTAAAATTCAAAAACCGGCTATTTTGAGTAAAATTCAAAAACCGGCTATTTCGCGTTTAAATTTTTTTGGCCGTAAATTAAGTTGGTAGCACTGTCAGGTTGAATACGAAATTCGTCAGCGCCTCACAAAATTCATACGAGCTCCGTTTTAATTTTATTAAACTTAATTTACGGTCAAAAAATGTCAAACGCGAAATAGCCGACTTTTGAACTTTACTCGAAATAGGCGTATATTCAAGCCTGACTCGAGATAGCCGGTTATTCTACGCAACCGTCGATATAGAACGTCTATAGCTGAAAATTCGGTTCAGCTGATAGGTACAGAGCTAGTTTAAAAATAAATTGATTTATTATGGTTCATATTAATTAGTGTCGACGAATGATATCTAAGAGTTACTTAAGTACGATAATAATTTGTACGTACTGTTCTTTCCCCCCCATTCATGTATTTATACATTGGACCAGATGGCGGCGAGATATAAGAGAATTGTATAAAATTAAAATATTTTATAGTACCGAATCTTATCCAATATAATACAACAGTCTCACAGTCTCAGTCATATGATCTGAGCAAATATCGCGAGATAGTGCTACACATTACTGCTAAATGCAATACTTTGATTAACCGCTTTTGGCTGCTAAGAATTTTGATTTTCCATAAACAGAGAACTTAATGCTCACTCAAATAGGTACGCCCCAAAAGTCGTTTCATACTTGGTAGTCATTTTTGCACATACTCTGAATGTACGTGAATATAGAACAGTTAATTATTTGTCCATTTTGCACTGATTACCAATGGTAATTATCTCAAGAAAAAAAAAATGAATGAATAAAAATAATGTAGCTAGTAATTGTGAGTTAATATTATTACTGATCATTACAATAAGATAAATTGAATATTGATAATTAATAATGAATATACTTCATATTTATATATGTATATATGCATATAATATTATACATAATTATGATGAAATGTATCATATTATATTTATGTATATATATGTATATATATGTATGTATGTAAACAAATATAAAGAAAAGGCTATGGAGCATTTTAGTTTAAAGTCTAATGGAACAATAAGATATAATTAATAATTATTAATAGTAAAGTAACTATCAAAATATATAATTTTTTATCAATGTCAAATGAGAAATAAAACGAAAAGGTGAAAAAAAAACTAAATTTAAAAGTGATGAAATCTTATTACTATATGTGATGCTTTATCGATTTAAATCGCGGGAAAGTGACCTTTATTCAGACAAAATTGACGTAGGGCGGTTTTGGCTAGAAAATGTGTGAATTTTATTTAATGTTTTGTAAAAAAGATCTCAGAGACCAGTAATGAATAATTACCTCATCAAGCAACGCTACGAGCTCAATAATTTATGGATTAAAATCAATTTATATATTGAAAATTTAATTATTTCACTTATTCACCTATTTTTCTTTCAACATTCAGACTAAACTTCCTGTGTTCTGTTTTACTCAAAGAGACTGGTGATTTTAGTCGAAAATTATCCTCATCATCAATTATATTATTTATATGTTATATAATAATTGAATTTTGAACACAACATTGACATCCCAATTCCGATTTTATTGCTATAATCCGAAATGATGAATATTAGCATAATTCTATTGCAGGTGAATATTTTTGTGATCTCAAGTTATACGTTAATATACGAATTACCATTCAATCAAACTTTATCTTACTTGTATGATATTTCAATATATCTGTATTGATACATTATTTGAACACATTAATGAATAGTTTGTTATTTTATTTTTGGTGTTTCCTCAATGCTGGCTTCTGAATCCATTAAAGTAGCACCGTATAAAAAAAAATCTATATACACGTATATAGGTATATATATATATATATATGTATATATATATATATATATATATATATACATGATAATATTGTACATACAAGTAGTGTGTTGAATGTATTTAAATTAAAGAATACAATAAATACACAATTAGCGTTAGAAGTTAGCAGGAATTTAGGTTGTGCTTACCAGAGAACACAGCAAAATGTTTTTCTTGAAATCAAGCGATTTCTCTTTTCATAAAAAGCTAACGAATTCATTTAAAAAAATCATTACCATATTTGTTAAACATGTAGAGTTGGATCACTATTGCTAATTGTCGTGGGTAAAGCAATAGCCGGCAAGCTCATTGACCAAAGTCATATTGACTAAGTAGAGAAGATATCAGAATTTTTAAATTCATTACTATTTGAGTGTATTACGCAACATTTGCCTGTGGAGGCAATTATAATTCCATCACATGAAAACACAATATCCCCACACGCAATACATATGTCACACAAGTTTACACCAAATTAAAAAAATTACTGTAAGAATAATATATAAATCGAATTTGAATTGAATAAAACAAAACGTGCTAGTTGCACAGCGAAACGAGAATGATAGCTGTGTTGCTAAAAAAAAAAAAAAAAAAAGTTATAATTATATTATCATATATTTGTTTTATGTGTATTAAAGCGAATGTAAATATATATATTAGATACATCACATAATAAATAATAATTTAACGTAATGCTGTTTTTAATCTTTTGTACATAATGCTTAGTTACCCAACGCAGGTAATACTTTTTTTAATTTCGAAATGCATGAATCCTGAAATTGTTAAAAAAAAAGTATCTTATAAAATTGTACCAAATTGATATCCCTCGAAAATACCGTTCACGATTCGATTGATCCGGTGACGTCGATTTTACATATACTCCGTTTGAAATTATTTAAAAAATATTCATTTATCCATGATACGATCTGTTATTTATTTCTCAAATTGTAGTGCAAACTTGGAAGCATCTTTAGATATATTACAAAATTTTTACCTTTTCTACGCCACGGAAAATTTATATCGCAAGGTTGCGAACCGAGTCCACGTTTGAATCTTGTACATCCTGCACCAGACAGGTCACAGGGTGGACGAAATTTTGTTTTGTCCTTTTCGTCTGCTACTCGAGCACGTGGTTATGTTTGACAGTTCGTAAAGTGAACAGTTGAACACACTGGCGCATATTGCGTTTCCGCGTTTATTCCCGATGAAAGCTGTTTCGTCAAGATGGCGCGTCGAAACGGTAACAAGAAGTGGTCAGCAGCGTTATGAGTATTAAAAAGCTAAGTTATCGTGTTTTTCGAAAAGATATCACGTCAGATTGTTAAAAAATATTGCAAATTTATTAAGTACCACATGATTTACGCCGACTTCTATCAACGTTCGACAAATTTTCGATCTGAGGTTATCGCGCCCAACATATAGCCGACTTTGCTTAATCGTTGAGTTAAGTGCGTATATGCAATACTTATCTTATCAACACGATGGCCGATCTACCGTACAAAGACGGATACGAACCCCGTAAGTATTCGTACTTGATAGTTCTCCTTGCCTTTTTTGTTGTGTATGTTCTCTTCTTTTTCTATTGCAGTAATCCTAATAATTAACACTCGTGTCAAGGCTATTGACTGCAGATTAGGTATCTTATTGACGTATCATAACGGGGCAAACCTATTTAGAGACAGGGATAAAGTCAGTTTATTCATTTCCACGGTCACGTGTACGCATACTAATCTCAAAATTTGGTAATTTGGTTATTTTCCAGTTTTCCTTTGACTGTTTTTCGATTTTCTGTTTCACAAATATATCATAGAACACACGTACACGATTCTCTTATATGATCCAGTGATTACTGTTAACATAGTTTGGTTTCTTCTGATATTCTAAATCTCGTGAATCTTTGTTGCTGTAGAAGGAATGGCGATGCACAGCGGAGCAGGATCGGATGGAGATATGAAATTGGAGCCATCTAGTCCTACCGAAAGATATACCTTTTCCCGATGCAGTAGCACTGGTTCCATCAATACTCCTTCGTCATCTGCACATAACACTGGTAAAAGAACATACTAAATTATACTTCTGTAATTTTATTTAAGACCAATTACTCCTCCAGGGTAATATGTTTGTTGAATCACTATATGAAAATTTTCAAACATACATACCGGTGAGTTTCACTGTAGGATCTATTTTATTGTTTTTCAGAAGATGAAGACAGTGACAATAAAAATTCTACAATCAGTTACAAAGAGCGTCGCAGAGAAGCTCATACTCAGGCAGAACAGAAACGAAGAGATGCCATAAAAAAGGGTTACGACTCTCTTCAAGACTTAGTTCCCACCTGTCAGCACACAGATTCATCTGGCTACAAATTGTCCAAGGCGACAGTTCTTCAAAAATCAATTGACTATATACAGTTTCTCTTGCAACAAAAGAAGAAACAGGAGGAGGAACGTAATGCTCTCCGAAAAGAGGTCGTAGCTCTAAGGATAATGCAAGCCAATTACGAACAGATCGTCAAGGCTCACCAGACCCAGCCTGGTCATGCTGAGGCACGCGTATCGGACGAAGCTAAATTCCAAGTGGTAATTATGTCTGGTTTTAATTGGTACATTTCTATAGTCTGATGCAAATACGGCGTAAATAATTCTAACAATTCACACTTAAGTGGAGTATTAGTAGTATTTGGCCAGGGCAAGTAACTATTGAAAGTCATTTTTAGATTTAAGTTGAAAAATAATAATTTCCGATAAATAGCGGGCAATCTTTGAGCTCATCTCACATTATAATTTGTATAGTTTCAGGCAATTATGGACCGCTTGTTTCAAACTTTTAGCAACGTTTCAGTAGCTAATTTTGCCGAATTATCAGCCTGTGTATTCAGCTGGTTGGAGGAACATTGTAAACCGCAGGTAAGATCTACATTTGTGCTCTGATATTAAAACTGAGAAAATGAAGCAGAGGGTAACAATCGAATATTCATACACTTTGTCATTGCGTTGAAAACTAGAACGCGTAATCCACCCTATCACAGCAACGCTAGATTCACATTAATACCTAAGAAATCTCGATTTTATGACGCAGAGTCATTTTTATTGTGCACGGCTTAATTTTTGAATAACCCAGAATAAGATCGAGAATTGTGCATAATATGAATAACGAAATAAGTAATTAATTAAGTAATATTTTTTTACAGACGCTTAGGGAAGTTGTGATATCCGTTTTACAGCAGTTCAACAACCCTATCAGCTAGTCAATGGTATAAAATAACTTTAGATTATGTTTATGCTTCCAATTGTTGATCAACGATCTTGAAGTACTATTGCAATTCAGAAAACAAGCCATTCCAATGAACTTCTGTGATTGCCAATGGAAGCCTATTGAAAATTACCTCTCAGTTACCAGAGAACATATAAATATAAATATATATACAGTTGTACCGTTCACTTGTTCGCCCTCAAGCAATGGAACAAACTTTGTGATTCTAGCTCGTGTGATAAGTACCTAATATAATTGATCACCATTGGATATCAGATTGTGAATAACTCCATAAACAACCTGCAATTACTATGCATATACATTGCTGTATTATATTGTCTTTTACTATATTGTACATAAAATGATATACATATATATTTTGCTTCAACTGACGCGACTTAATTGATAATTTGACGTTTTTATTATTCGAAAAGAATTTACGTTGCTAAATATCAAGTTGGAAATCTGTTTGCGGTAAAAATCAGTATAAATATTCCAATTTCTTGAGGATGATATTACGATTTTACTATTCTTATGGGAAAAAGTTTTGAGTATGCCACAGGTGTACAGGAGCATTATCTCTATTTGAATTTATGAATAAGTTTGCGCGCGCAAAGAAAAATCTGCGCGCATCGTTGATGTCGATCAACATTAAAATCCGTAAACAAAGTTCACGTCGAAAGTAGAAAATAGAGATGCATAGTCATCCAAAGAACGCAATTATTTTGCTTTTATTGTAAAGCAATTGCAAAGAATTTTAGTTGCCAATTAATAATAATTTAAATGTACAGTGATTTCAGGGCAGCGCATTTTACAGCGTTGTACGTTCATAGATAATTTTACACATTTTCAGAGGTTTTTCTTTTATTATTACAAACTATAAACCGTTATGTATGTACCCACGTTGTATACATGTTTATCTACATGGAATAGCTGTGCTATTCTTGGTTTCAATCAACAATAAAAATATTTACATTGAAATATAATGCTTCTGACGTTTATTACTCTCGGGTTATACGCAGATTTTTATTACAGAAACAATCGATTTTACCCATCACGATATAACGTGTAAGTGGCCGTTTTCACCTCGAGTATCGCTCAAACGACATGATTAATTGATGCCCCATATACATTTGAGCCCCTACACTAACACCTTGTTACCATTCGCTACTGGTTCAAGTGTTGTGAGTTATGATTTTGCCATGAATGAATCATGAAACGCGTCACTCGCGATGTTTAGGTATTCCGCCCACGGCTGACCAAAACGCCGTTTCTGCCACTGCGTTTCTGTTCTCATGTCAAAGCCGCAAATGCATGTAGTTGTAATGAGGAATAAGTAATAATGACTTCAGTCGCCTTTCCTATAATCCAGTCACTGTGAAAAGTAAGATTTCATTATTTTGTTGACAGCAACTCAAGCATGTACTTTTAATTACACTAATTACACTTCTGAGTGCGAAATAATGGTTTTCTTAGATTTTTAACCGATTCGAATATTTATTTTATACAATTAAAAATTCAACTAATTTACAACGGGCCTTCTTTTTCTCACTTATATTTCTTTCGAGCTGAACAAAGACTGTGACGAATAACTAATAGTTGTCACATTCACACGTAAAAAAAATTGACTTCAATCCAACAAGGTTACATTTTCTTTTTCGTCTACAGCTAGACACTGCACGCAACATGAATTTACAGTGCTCATCTTTTCGCATAACCGCGTAAATTCACCGATGATTACTTGTGGGTCCAACAGAATCCTGAATATTTATTTCCAATCGACACATGACCCGTGGAAATTTAGTGTATAAAATGAATTTACCACCATTCAGAGA
Organism: Neodiprion virginianus; assembly: GCF_021901495.1. NCBI lineage: Eukaryota > Metazoa > Arthropoda > Insecta > Hymenoptera > Diprionidae > Neodiprion > Neodiprion virginianus. The sequence goes on along the minus strand of NC_060879.1, from coordinate 29,581,894 downwards.
CCAATTATTTTTAATATTATACATAAATCAGAAACGGGAATGAAGGTGTTGCAAAAAAGGTAGGAATGCATGTTATATACTTTTTATTTCCTCGATGTTAATAAAATGTTTTGTTTACTTACTATTGCCATGCTGACATTTTCCAATTCTTATTTCGCTTGAATGAATGTGATTTCAGCTGTCACGCATATTTCTCCATCAAGTATATATTGAAACTTTCACGTTCTACGTAATCGTCTCATTATTTATTACAATAAAAGCAAACTCCTCGTCGCAAGTGCACCGGTAATATGGTGTAAGAAATTGAAATCTGCATGATTCTTTTCGTTAACGATACTTCAATCTAAAATCGAAGTGCATTGCATATTGGCACTTTGTATATGGACATAATGCACCGTATATTTACTACATTACATTGATAGATCATTTTGCAGTATAAGACTGTGTAATTCACATGTCGGGCCCAAATCAATCCACCAAATGGAAGTTCATGAGTAGAAAAGAAATTAAACTAAACGCCAAGTATTACAATCAGACACCAATATAATCAACTTGAGTGAAAAAGAAGAACCGTCTGATTAAAATACAAGTAATTGTTACTGCGTGGATAAACCAAGTTTCGCGACGTGCGTCTGAAGCGTGTTAATGTGGCAATACCTTTGCTGTCGCAGGGTACAATAATCAATATACGTATAATCGGAAATAATTTGCAAAATTGACGAATCTTACAGTATTGAATCGGAAATTCTCACGAGTACTTTGATTGCAACAGTGGTTACAGTTAATTTGGATTGCCTGACAAAAATTAGACTCTTTAGAACGTGCCGTGAGTCACCTCGTTATTTTTCCGAGAGTCGGAAAACCTATAACAACATATTTATGATATTAGATTGACCGTATTTCCTTGTTTATTTAAATCCACAAATATCCCGTGTCGCATATAATCATTACGCCACGAACAGTTGGCGTCGGTTTTCATAGATTTATTTTACATCTACAGAGAAGAAGCCCACCGCAGCTGCACATCCAATATCCGGTTGAGATGCTTCATCGATCGACTAACATACGTACACGCAATTATTATACATACTCGTCGCACTGTAATTGAGACTCCGCGGAGGCAACAAGTTTAGGATCTATTCAAAGCACTCCGTTCGACGTCGAACGCAAATCAAAATTGTCTCTGATTAATTTCAACCAGTGGAAAAACGAGTATCGCCCCTTTAATTTATTACACTCGGAATCGGTGAAACTGCGGGGATATTCTAGCTAGACTTTTTCAGACTCCGTCGGCATGCTCTCCCCCTGGGTGATGTCGTTCAGCGGTATCGTGTCGAGACGCGGCCTGCAGGTTCCACCCGAACCTTGCATGGGGCTTCGAGGACTTCCTCTTCGTCGCTTCGAGCGTTCACCCCTACGGCAGCACAAATCCCTAAAGACACAGGCGTAGCAGGCGAGTAACGCCGTCATCAGAACACCTCCGACCGCGAGGGTCACCACGAGTAAAATCGAGGCCTCGTCGTCCATTTCTCTGATCCCTCTACGTACGAGTCTTCACCTTTCCGAATCTGCAACAGACAATTGTTCGATATCACATTTCACCCGCTGTCTTTGCTTACCTACAATGAGACAGGCATGAACAATACTGTTCGTTTTTCTTTTTACTTATTGATTTTTTTTTTTTTTTTTTTCTTATCAAGTTATTATTATGTAAACGTAATTAATTTAATCTACATTTCTTATGCAAAGATACCCGCGTCGGAGTTCTTCAAGTTTTTATTGCAAAAGCAGCGAGCTGAATAGATGAATGCTCGCTCATTTGAATTTTAATAAGGAAATTCTAAATCCTATTTGCAATGTTCGGGTATTTGAAAGCTGTCCGATCGAACCTCCAAGAGACCGTAAGCGGATCAGAATTTTAGAGTAACCAAATCCTAGAGTACGATATTACGATTCCGCCTACGGAGTTCACGGTACGCGGTAGATGGAACATTGTACGTTATAGATGGTAGGAAAGAAGGGGTTGGCAACGTGGGTCTTGAAACAATCGCGGGAAATTAATCAGCTTTTGTACTAATGCTTTGACACTCGGCAGGATACTGCCACTTGAAATAACACGTTTGTAGACGCTCTATAATTACGTTGCGAGTTACAGAGATAACTGACGCCTCGAAACTTGGCGGTCACGGTTTTCGCCATTATACAACTAAGAGTGGATAGATGTACAGCTTCCGTCTGAAGCTATGAGCCGAATGTTTGCCTTTAGATTAAATATTTCATTCTGAAAGATAAATAGGTAAATGTCCGTCATGCCGAATGAATGATTTCTTTGTATTCAATCTAAACAGTGCGTAATTTATTAACGGTATAATATTGGTCGACGTATTTATAGAATAGTTTATACGTAAAATTGAGTCAGGTGAAACTTTTATTCCGGGACATTAACAGAAACCGTATATATTCTCATGGCATATTTCTCTTAAGTGAAGGAAAAAGAAATCTTTCGTTTCTAAGCCCTAACGAGTGAATTATAGTTACCGATAATTTTGCATTAATACTAAAACAAAACGAATAAGAAGCTACATTTCGTCTAATAACTTCTCTACCGGATTGCAGAAACTGATACACTAATCCCGCATCTTTGTACGAACGAACACTCGTTCTTTGATTACCTGAGACAGATATTTTTGAAATAAACATCGGACTTACCTATTTGCTCATAAAAAGTAATATGTTAGCCTCGGTACAACGGATGGTACATAAATCTCATATGACGTCAATAAGACCTTACGTATAACCAGTGCGCGTATATTATAGGTAGAACATTGAATTTCATTTTCCGTGCATGTGGATGTTGTTAATGAAGCTGTTAAAATATTGAGGTGGCACGAGACATAAGACCTCGAAAAATATTTATTTTACTATCGGTAAAAAACTGAGAGTAAGTAAAACATATGATCGATAGCGTTTGCAAAATCCATAAAATCGAACTTTTTTTTTGATGCAGTATTTGCGCGGCAGCTTTACCGAGAGTGCTTATTCGCGTTTCACGTGACAATTTTTCTTTCCTTCACCTATACACATAAACGTTCAACGCGTCGCGTGACAAGCTTAGAAAACTTCTGTCCTTGTGAAAAATATCTAAATCTGACAGGGTAGAAGGGTAGATAAATCAAGCTTTCAGAGAAATTGAGATGAAATGCCCAAGGAATACTACATCATACGTTGACTCTATGCTTGAGGTGTGCTAGCTTCACCTGAAAATGGCTTTACTTCCGAACTTCCCACTTTTGCGAAGGCACGTGGCACAATAGATTAGCGCACAATAGCTTCGGCGGAGTTACATCGTTTTCACAAACGAAAATCTTTCGGCGCTGATCGTGTTGCCTAATTACTTCCCATTGCCACAGTCCCCCCTTTCTAACGCACAAATGACTCCCCCTTTATCTTCTTTTGGAAGAGCTTTATCATAATTAGGAATAATTGTTGGTGTCGTTAACTTGTGAGAAACTTTGCAATCGCATCATTAATGCATTTCACGGGAATTAGTTCCATGCATACATCGAAATAATGCACCGTCTATTTTGGAAAATGCCCAGTCAAACGATTCCTACTGAGTGCAATTTAGTGTCTAATCTTCTGCTCGCACAAAACGTAAAAAAATACGGAATCGTTTCGTTCAAATTGGAACCGTTTAAATAGCAGAAGCTATACATAGTTTACAAATAATTCGCTTCCAAAATAAGGTAACAGTACTTTTGAGGTCGATATTACAACTTCATATTATAGAATAAAAAAAATGATACATCGAAGAATGGCTGAAACACAAAGACTGCACATTTTTTGAGCTACTATATATAGATAATCAAGCTTTTCCAGTTGATCTGGGTTGTTATAAAGATTGATGTGCGTCGTATACGAATGGATGCTCATGTCACGAGTTTTAGCCAGTTACCCATTTCTGCTATAATTAATCGATTATACTGTAGGAAAATGATCGGGCCGACCTTGCCGATTTAGTTAAGCATAATAGACACGTTATTTCACCCTTATACACGTCTTGATGCCAACCACGTTCCTGACAGATGATCGAACATTGCCGTAACATAAATACAAAGAATATGAGAACTAATTCTCACCAATTTTCTCGCTTATAAGCGTGGTTAAACTTAATGTACAACAGTCGGTGCGTAGTGGTAGACTAACAAAAATGTATCTCATAGTCTGCGATCGGGGTGTTTTTCTGATAATTTGCATCTCGTATCATCGTATGTCTGAAAAAGCAAATCGGTTATAGCCGGACAAGTTGATTCAGCTCAATTGCACTGTGCAACTAGTTGAAAATATGGGTTCGGCCTATTTACGATGCACTATTTGCGAACTGCAATTTACCGTTATTCGCGTGTCATGCTGGTGACGTACCGCAGTCTTCTGGCGCCTCTTGGATTGTATAATCACCATTATTCGCGTTCAACGTAGCGCTCCTACGCTTGGAAATCGCAGCAATCGTGAAATGCAGGTATAACAATGATCGCCGGAAACAATTGGAACCGCTGGCGCAAGCGTAACGGTGCAAGGACTGATAGGGAGAAAATTCGGTGGAAACGACGCAATGCCCGTCCTTCAAATTACCGCGGATATAACAGTGAGAGGATTTCACCGTCTTTTCATAGCTTTGGAAATAGTGATTCTTTGTATCTGCAACGCAGGTTTAAATTAAGCCCGGCGTTAAAACCAAATAAAGATTAGAATCTGAGTCGCGTTTTTTATTCCGTGTTTCCTTCTCCTCCTCGATCCTTGAGAGTTGCAGTTACTTACGACTGTTTCCGTTCTACGTTCCCATTTTACGATTTTCTTGGTTTACATCAGCCGTATAAAGAGATGTCTCTCATGTAATCCGTGAGCGTAATTCGTTTTTTATTGCAGCAGACTGACAATGCTTAATGGGTATTGTATTATTTTGCGCGGTGAACTTGTACGAGTTCACCTAGTTCTCTGCCACTATGCGAGAATGTTGCAAGGCACGCGGGATAGATTTTGTAAAAGGATCGAATTATTATTACCGTTATGAAAATTCGCGTCACATGAAAGCAAAAAGCGTTGTTTTCTTTGCTGTGAGGCCATAATATTCTAAGTTATAAGTTTATGGTTTGAATTGGTCGAACTTTGCACGAATCGATCCGAGCAATTTCTTAAAGGGGACAAGGCATTGTAAAACTACCGTGAAAAGTAACATACATGTTACATTGCGCGAAATTAAATTACATTAATGGAAGTGGCGGAAATTATATGAAATTTTAATGGGTTGTTTGCAACGTCATATCCATTTGTTATGGTTATATTAGTTTAAATCAGACCAGGCTATTATATTACCGATTGCATCGATCATATTTTTCACGCGTTAATCTGTCCGGAATTTATATTTATCTCAGAATAAAATACGTGGTATGGTTAGAGCGCCCTTTGCAAGCTTCTTTTCAATAGCTGCTATGCCTTGGTAAAAGCAAACTTGTGTCGTCGCACTGTTGGCGACCGAAAGTATTTTCTGGGAAGAAAGCTTTCATCACTAAACCATAAAACCTTACCACATCACTACAGAGCTTACCTCGCGTAGCACATCTCCTATGGACTTGATATTTTTTTCTCTCTCACTTGTACTCAACGAGTATTTCTAACGCAGGTGTGTTTTGTTTTTTTTTCTTCTTTTTTAGTTTCAATATATTGATACAGTTTCTTCGTTCCGAGAAATCATCCATGTCACAGCTTATTGTGAGGTATGGAAATAACGGCGTTTTTCGTTTCTTCCGAATCAAGAGTCGATCGAAGTGTGGGCTTTAAGGGCAATCAATTTTTGAAGCTTTCTCGCACCTTCTTCACAGCTAGTACCGGAAGATTCGAGCCGTTTCTGAGGGGAGCTTTCGAGGAGATGGTCGCCGGTGGGTAAAAAGATCTGAAAAGCAGAGGTTGCGTAGGTTCGACGAGGATTTTGCGGGCCAATCTAAATCTGTAGATAGTACTTTATCGCCAAGGTCTTCGCGGGTGACTGCCGAGTAAGGCGGCAGAAACGATTCGGCAGTAAGTTGGACCCAAGCTACGACGGTTGCGATGTCGCTAATAAACCTGCGAAAATTTCGACCGCAGTTTATCGACGGCTCGAGATTTATTCGATTCATTTAATTCGCTAAATCCGCGAGCTAAACGACACCGTATAGCGTTAATCTCGTCAGTCAAATTATCCGGAATTCGATGATTTTGTACCAAACTCGTCTATCTACGTACTCGAACGCGCGCGGTCTAATTGCCTCTCGGTATAATTGTTAATTTGGTTAAGGGTTGAAGTCGTTTTATTTCGAGTAAAGTTGCTAGAGATAATCAATCACCTTGCTTTTCATTGTGATGAACTGTTTTTTTCTTTCTCCTTACATGTGAATCCAAGTTCAATTTTGAAAGTAATTTATTTACCAGGCAGTTTGAAGTAGAAGTTTGAGCAGGTACTATGATATAGTTTTTTTTTTTTTTTTTTGTAAATTAATTTTTTGGGTGCTGACCTACGTTTCATTCATTTTTAGCGATAATGTATTGCTACCAAGGATCTTCCGACTTATGTTTCTATAATTTTGGTTGGTTAAATAAGGAATTCATATAGTTTGTTACAATATGTCCAAAAATCACTCAAAAAGATTCATAACTGACTTTTACAGGTTGTAGCGAATGACAGATGTTAAGCCAACAATAAGAATTTCCCACAAAACACGTAATATTGCAGAAATATTGTTTGAACGTTACAACGCGCAATATTGCAAAAGTTGATGGGCCAGAGACACATCGTGTCAATATTATAAGGTCGACACAGTATAGTATGTGGTTTGGAAAATATATATGAGGGAAAATGTCATATTTGTCTCAGGTATATTGCCACATTTCGAGCACCGTCTTATTACGTGTTGTCATTGAGAATCATTCATGTAATTCACTCTTGCTGTTTATGATATTCCTGGAACAATAATCATGGAAGTTGTGCTTGAACAAGTGAATCGAATACGGATACATGCGTGATAATTGAAAAATGTGACATTCAACTATTATGTTACATCTTAGTTTCTGAAACACATGAGAGAAGTTTTTCTCTCTTGAGAGAAAAGAAATCTTTAATTTTAAACTGTCAAAGGCCGTAAAATGTTTGCATCGACAACTACAACGATTATGTATTGACAAGGAATGCCCCATAAATAAAATGAAAAGATAATCGTCGTCGTTGGTGGTTTGACATGGAATCCCCATAAGTGAAATGAAAACATAATCGTCGTCGTCGTCGATGCAATAATTTTACGGTCTTTGACAGTTTAAAATTAAAGATGGGATGGCCGGCCTGCGAGAAACAGACGAAAAACTTGAGTGATGTCGAGTCGGCGGTGACCGAGTGCGAACTTTCAAGATATTCTCTCGGTATATCATCAATTAAGAATTCTAAAGTTTAATCGTAAAGGCGGAGGAGAAAGCGGTTTTGATTTCCGGACGCATAACTGTGACACGTGCATAACGGATGGTACTAACGGTGACATTACTGCTAATTCTTATTACAGGTGTGAAGAAGAAGTAGCCTAGAGAAAAACCATTGGGATCAGTTTGTTAAAAGTAACTAGCTTTAAAACCCTCGCTCGCTAAAGCTCGCTCGGGGTAATGTACTGTAAACTTGAAAATTAGTCCTGAAAGTCAAAAGTCACCAGGTCAACGACCTGGACAGCCAAAGCCACGGAGCGCTTGTCCCTGAAGTCGAGTTTCACCAGGTAGTGGACCTGGAGCATAGAAATTACGGAGCGTTTGTCTTGGAAGTCGAGATTCACCAGGTAGCGTACCTGGAGCGCAGGAACCACGGAGCGTTTGTCCTGGAAGTCGAGTTTCACCAGGTAGTGGACCTGGAGCATAGAAACTACGGAGCGCTTGTCTTGGAAGTCGAGATTCACCAGGTAGCGTACCTGGAGCGCAGGAACCACGGAGCGTTTGTCCTGGAAGTCGAGTTTCACCAGGTAGTGGACCTGGAGCATAGAAACTACGAAGCGCTTGTCCCTGAAGTCGAGTTCCACCAGGTAGCTGACCTGGAGCATAGAAACTACGGAGCGCTTGTCTTGGAAGTCGAAGTTTACCAGGTAGCGTACCTGGAGCGCAGGAACCACGGAGTGTTTGTCCCGAAAGTTGAGTTCCACCAGGTACCGTACCTGGAGCGCATAAACTACGGAGCGCTTGTCCTGGAATTCGAGTTGCACCAGAAAGCGGACCCCAAGGTAGAGAACCCGATACTCGAAATCTGCGGAGCGCGATTCTCGTCCGTCCGCTCTACTGCGCGGTTGTTTCCAGACTGAGCAATTCGGTTAGCCGATTTTCGTCTATATAGATTGATGACGTCAAGAGAAAAAAAATTTTGGGTGACGTCACTTTCTGAACATCCGAACATCCGGACATCCAAACTTTGGTTTCAAACTTTAATACTATGTATGATGATGTATGATGTATAATGATTATGAATGTGCTATCGCTATGATATACAATTTCGATCATCCTGCAGAAATATTGGATTATAGAATGTATGCTCTTTTCAATATTTTTTTGCACCCTCAACAAAAACGATTTTTCGTGTCTTCTCTTTTCACTGATAGGACGTTATTTGGACTTGTGAATTTCAACAGTACTAATAGAAACAGGATAGTCAAACATTGAACCACCAGGTTGAAAAAAAATTATTAGGACGTACAGGCTTCATGATGTCTCCAGTCAATAGAGCGAAAATATCTTTCACTCAAAAGTAGATGAAAATGTTACCACGTGATACTAGAGGTGTAGAAATGATCATTCGATGATAAATAGCGACAAATCTTTTTTCGCGAAATTTAGGCTCCGTACATTATACACGTGAATTTTACGTGTCCAACTTCTTCTTAAAAATTAGGTGAAATTTTTTTTCTGAAGAATGCGAGGCTTTTTGTATAACAATGATCGCTCCCACTTACCTCCTTATTCATCTACATACCCTTAACGTATCTGGGCTTGGATAATTTGTTTTCGTATACCGTATTTGACGCTTAATATGGTCTCTACCTTCTTTCAGAAAGTATTTCACAGGATATAGGTATTATTACTTTAAAAATGTTTTGACTCCGTTTCTAACGTGTTACGAATACTTCCGATGATCTTTAGGCCTCGAAAATTCGAACAGGCTGTCAATTTGGATAAGAATCGTGGTATCATAGCCATAGGAGTGATTTTTAACCGACTCTAAATGCTGGTTCATCAAAATAACTGGAGGTGTTCAACGATGGGAGAGTTCCAAGGTCTAGAAGCAATTCATGTGTTATAGATATGGTGTCTGGTCCAAGGAGCTCTGCGTCAATCTCACTTCACGAGGGTGTGGCATGGCCAGGCAGCTGATGATCGAAGTCTCGTGTCGCCTGCAGACCGTCTGTATTTCCTGATGGAAAATCGAATAATAAAAATGCTTAGGTAATCGGAGCTTACTTTTTTATTTGATTCAGAAGGTGGGTAAGTGGAAATTTTATCCCGTAGTCTACAGTTCAGTATGTGGGAGTTGTATCGAAGCTGGTTAAATAACCGAGAAAAACATCGAAGTAAGATCGTTATTGCAATACTGTTGTCGTTGTAGAGATCTGAATTTTTAAAAATATTAATTCCTAGTATCACAAAGGTATCTGTTATGTCTATACCTTATTAACTGACAGAAATATGCAACACATTTTTTACATGTTCGTTATACTAAATCTTTTGCTGTATTCACCAGAGTCAAGAACTTGTTCCAACCGCTTATGGAGACGAAATAAACCTCTAATTCAATTTGGATTTATATACATATTTTGCTTTTGCAATGATACTTCGAAGTCAGAATGATGAAATACAAGCACAGTAAAATCCGAGGGAAGACACAGTTTCGGTAAGCAATTTAGTACGCATCGAGAAAAATATGTCTCACATGATTCAGGGGTTAAAGCATTCGTCTTGCGGATAGTAGATCGTATACAAAGATGCCATAAAATTTTGTACGGCGAGGTTACTTGGAGCAATGTGTTTCATATGCAAATGAATTCTTGCAGGATCGTATTTAGATTTCAAGATTACGGGAGCTCTTAAAGTGACATGTTGTCATAAAATTCCACCCCCTAGGTACGATGTTTGCGTGGTGTAGCTTTATCAAAGCATGATTTTGTACAAAAGTGCAAAAAACTCATCTTTCAAATTACGCTGCTGTACTCATCTAGTCTCCGAAACCAATCTACTACAAAGCCTTATCTGCACGGACGTGCTTGGAAAGATTCAAAATCCTAGGGTCGTAGACCGAAGCAGTAAATCTATCACTGCGAAAGTAACAAAATAAAAAGAGGAAGAAATGGACAAATAGCTTCCTTAAACTTCTTACGCGCCATGCCAGCTTAAACTAGCAGCCAGCAAAATGTCGCAGAGGGAAGATAGATATCGCATTGACAAGTAAAAGTGCTGGGCGCGACATAAATAATTTATCTGTTTACGAGCTTTAAGGCTACTTCACAGAAAAATTACATTCATTTAAATTCAAACAAGTGAGTCGTTACAGATTCAAACGAATACAGCTTTATGTAGGTATTTTTGCTCGAGTAGCGTCTGTGATAAGTATACAGAATACATCGCTTATTTAATCCAAAGAAGAGTTTGAGTTCTGGAAAAAATGGGCAGAGTAACAACTTTTTGAGATGAAACAAATCAAACTTGGAGTTAAATAAACAAAATGTATATCTCAAACCAACTGTTTCGATTGCGATATTGGAAACATTTTTTTAGCCAAAGGAAAGCCCCTAAATTTTGTTATTACGAGTATTACAAACGAAATATAAAATAATCTATCCGAATTATGACACGAATAGAATCGCGCCGATGAGAGCTTTGCGTGCACGGAAAAAGTATACAGATCGTACAGTTATGACTGAGACTTGATGTAAAAAAGATTTCAATACTTAAATCAGTTCGAAATACCAAATTTTCAAAATTTATTTATGTTCGTAAGATTCGTGGTATTTTGGGGCAAATCAGAACCACCATTACGGTTAGCCATCGTGTATGAGTGACGTTTTTATCATTGTAATACATGGACTAAACAAAACATTCATTCCGATGAACAGAGATTCATTACTTTCTTGGATATACTCTGCAATAATTCTGTCAACGGAAAGTTACGAACATCTTTCTGTGAAGATTTCGAGGAGGCAAAAAGAAAGGAAATAAAAAAGGGACAAAAAATGAACAAATACATAACTCTTGTGAATACGGGCAGCACTGATAGGATGGTTTTCACGACTCCGGTACGAGGCACACCGATGAGATTTACGGTAGTTGGCAAAAGCTTGTAACAACTCGAGTGCACTACGACTTTCCTTGCACATTGTGACCAGTCGTGGTCTAGACTCCGGATTTTTATAGAGCGCATCGCCCCGCCGCTATAAGAACGGGGCGAAAAATTGCGTCGAATAGAGTGCAGCTCGGGTTTGACGCCAGGGGAGGCTGATTGTAAGGCTATACTAGCGTCCGTACACGTCCGCCTTTTCTATACGTGACGAGCCTATTCTTCTCGGAGAATACTAAGGTAGGGGAAAAATCTTTTCAGCTGGAGAATTTTCGATCGGAATTGAGAACGCGGTTAGGCGAGCTGGCAGAAAGAGACACCCTGGAGGGCAACCCGAGTGATTTCTTCATGCCTACTCCCTCATGGTAACACGACGCTTAACCCGAGCTCAGGATCGATTTCTGTTTCACTTAGTACTGTCGTAAGCAGGCTCTGCTGGGGATGATTCATCGAGAATTCATAAACCTAATCTCCATTGGAGAACCTCCGTGGCATTGCGACACCGCGAGGCGTTAGAGATTTGAGAGATGGTAGCGGTTGATATTATACATATAGGTATAGTATAGGTGAAAAGTTGACAATACCTACGTCACCTGGTAATCTTCTCTTACACCTACGTATTTCTATCGCGTCGAACTACAATGTGCAAATTTGGGGATTAAATTTTCATGTCATATCGGATAAACGAAGCAGAATCGGAGATCATAAATCGCATAGTCAGTGAACGGGATGCAAATTTTATTGGAAAACCATTACCCGGCTGCGTGATGTATGCTCGTTAAACTTACCGACGTCAGTTAGTATGAATCATCTTTACGACCGTATCGGTGTTTGACTTTACCTAATAAATGTATCTATAAAAAATGTTATCAAATAAATAAAATGTAAATTTCCCATCAGTTTTCGCCTAGACGTTGAACCTGTCATACCTATACATTCCACGGTTTGTGTGAAACGAGCTTTACGAGCGCTTCTTCCGCTAAAAGATCCACATTTTTGTTTTATAGTATACATATACCTATGTATGAAGACTAGAAAAAATAGATTGTTATTTCGAGGTTATATGTTTGGTTTGAATGGTGCAGTAGAATGATGGCTACATAATAAATGCATATTATCCTTCAAACCAAGCATACAGCCTAGAAATAATAATATATTCTTTGTAGATTTTTGTTATGTAAAGGAGAATGTGTTTCAACGATATTTTTTATCCGAATATATCCCACCGTTCGACTGCCGTTCAAACTCTTTGTTGAAATTTTTTTTTCTCGCATTACACGTAGACTGGTGAGTATTTCTGCGCCATTTGTGCGGGGGTAATATAATCGGATGTCGCGAATAAAAACCACGACGCGTTTTGTTCAGACGCATCTGCGTGGCCTCATCTCACGAATAGTTTTCATCGAAAAATATAATGGCACGGTTTTTCGAATCCTCTCATAAATATCGAGAAAAATGCGGAATATCAGGTACCGCGAGGCAAAATAGATACATAAATGTAATTGCAAGCTCGTATAACACGCGCGGTTAGCTAAAAGCTGGGGTGTAGATGAGGATTCCGATGCATAGCACGTTCCGGCAGTAACCATGAACCACCGCGTTAAGCTCGTTCGGACGACACGAGGCTCGGATCAGCGTCCAATTGCCCGAAAATAGCCTTCCAACTTTCGTAAATATTGAGCCAAGTTTCGTCCCTCTCAACTGCCGTTCAAACAGAATGTATAGGATGCACCCACGCTAACCTCGATGTACTCTGTCGTCCTCTTCAGAGAGGACCTCCGGTCTTATTTACTTACTTCAAGTTTAAGTTGTTAATTCAATATGCCATCACCTAACTCTGGAGATAAGATGTTTAAATCGAAGTCGTATTCTCGGAGGATAAAATTTTCGTAAATCAATTTTGCGTTACCAGCCATTTTCAAACTATACATATTATAATATATGTATTCATTGAGATTGTTCTTGTTTATGTTTTTTCGGTGAGAGTTCAAAAAATTTTTATACTTGTTATCCGATTCATGTCTCGCACATGAAAATGGAGGTACAGGAAATTATACAGATGCAGAATAATTGAGATGCTTTTATTCGGATACGCACTCCGCGAGTAAATTTTTAAGCAGCAAACCAATTGAAGTGGCACGGTCCAAATGTTTTCACTTTTCATTTCTTTTTAGGCTCAAATTTTCGAAGTGGATGAGTTTTGAATATGTATGGTGTACACTGAGACATGGCAATTCTCCAATTTTCAGATGTTCGATTCACTGATTGTGAGTATAAGACCAATTCTAGACTCCACAATACGGTATTTTTTCCACTGTATTTCACGGTTTCTCTTCGAAATACACATATGTACGTACCTATAGGTGCTAAACGAGGAATATGGAGGGCCGACCCCCGTTACGCGAGGTTGGTCACTGCAGGGACGATGGTAGTTCAACTCTGCAGGGTAAGCACATAATGCACGGGTTATGCCTATTTTGTATGAGACTCGAACCGTCATTTGATATCGATTCAATCTGACGGTTGCAGAAATTACGCAATGGTGTGGTAAGAGCAGTTCTGTACCTACGTACCCATACCTCACGTACACATCCAGTCCACCTTGTCGTGTGTCTCAAGGGGACTGACGCACGACGATTTTGACAGGTGGAAGAAAATCTGATTTGGAAATGCTGTCGTTATTTGGCAAGAAAAAAATTCTGCAGACTGAGAAAAGAGAAAACAAAACAACGGAGACATGGACAACAGTTTAGGACCTTTAAAACACGTTTTAGTTGATCAGTGGTTTTATCAGTTGACGCGATGAAAGTTCCTTTTTAAAGAAAGTTGAAGATACTGATTTATTGAATTCAGACAAAAAATTTACGTGGAATCTTGTCGAAGCCAAGTCAACTTGCTGAAATACTGTATTATCTGTTCATTTCTTTCCGAAACTTTGTGTTGCATCGCAAAAAAATAAATAATAATAATAATAATAATAATAATGCTGATAATTACACCGCGAATTAACCTGTATTTTCTTCGTTTCGCAAAGTTGAGGCATACCTAGTTGCGTTCGTATTAATTTAACTCTCGTCGTCGAAGTTGAATCTGAATGTTCCCTGTATGATACGCCCATCAAACTTTCTAAACCGTTATTTTTCCCTTCTTCTGTGAGGAGGCTTTTAATTGGACGAGCTGCACGAGAGGAGGTTACCTTTTGCTTCATACAGTCTCGTCTAAAGGCCCGTTCATATATTTCAATAATTTCAGAGTGAGGGAAGCACGGAATGAAATATGCTTATTAAACGTTGGGGACACGCCTGGCATACGGGATTATTTCGCGCGGGCAAAACAGTGCGATCCGTAAAATTTAATAGAGGCAGTGCGAAGCAGCATTGGGTTAGGTCCAGAATTAGGTTGGGTTGGTTGGGTTAGGTTAGTAAGGAAGAGATAGAGCGAGGATGACGGTAGGTTTCCGGGTTTTCTCCAGCAAAATGTAACCTTGAACTTTATACACGTTTACCCTTGACTCGCGGTCGGAGATCAGAAACTTCATCTTCGTGACTCTCGAGCCGAGTCCCAAGTCTCTGATTATATCGCCACGTGATAAGACTCGAGGTCCAGGCTGTAAGCTTGATCCGATCCTTCGCTATCGGTATGCGATAAAAAAAATCGTACAAGCAATACTCGTATTTTCAAGGTTCGGAATGTGAGCGAAAGCTTTACAAAGGTACAACCCTCGGTTGTAATAACTTTTGTTCCTATTCAACGTCTAATCAATTTTCTTCTCGTTCATTAGATCTCCACCCAATTTCTTTTCCTTCTGAAACTCGATTGAGTCACTTCAATATAACGCTAAAATATATGATATTCAATATTGCTCGATAATTTTCTCGCTTGGGACTTCAGTTGGAATATAACCAACGTCGCACAGATCTCACACTCAAATATATAGGTATATTGTCGATAAATATCGCTACTCATATAATTTTGTCTTTCTTGCTTCAAGAGTTTCAAAGTCTACTAAAACGAAATTTTCGTATTGATTTAAAAAAATTCGAATGTATATCTTACGAAGTGAAAATTAAATACACCTCGTTCAAATCAAACATTGTTCCGGATAAACAAGAAAATATTTCAAATGAAATCAATTCTTCTACTTAATCGACCGTACGTAAAAGTACGTATATTTTTCAATGTATCGCAGTTTTCCAACCGTAAGTAACATCGTCTCGAAAGTAGCTTTGATTGTCTAAAATTCCAGTACATCTAGGGGAGGAGACTTTGAAAAGTTATTGGAAGTTTACATTGTACGTTATTTCATCAATCAATCAACAGAGTTGTGTAAAAATGTTAATTTCACGGTTATCTCGTTAGTTGTAACCATTATTCTCAGAATCAGCTCTAATTTGTCATTCCAAAGAATTGCCGTGCAAATAAATGGATGGTCGTTTGCTAAAGTTCAGCTATCTAAATTTGTCGCCAGGTTGCTGTGATTTCGAGATTCAGACTCGTTGTCCGAACTGCCAGAGTAGTCCGCCGTGATCCCTGAGGAATTTACATTTCTCGTGCGATTAAATTTTAGTAATAAGCGCAGCAGGATGAAAAAAAAATGTAATAGGCGATTTCAACCGTATAATGTATCATGTTAGCTGGAAAAGCACGGGTTCCATTACCCAATGAACACGACCGCATGTGTACCAGTCGTGATTGTGCGGTTTGAAACAGTCCGCTCACGATACGTGTTAAAAAATTTGTTAAATTTTGCAGGTACTATGCGTTCGATTGCCAGAAAATAAGAGAGATTTTGTTTGCCGATAGTTCATTAAAAATTGTTCGGAAAATAATTTTGGTTGCAGGGTTGGATCGATTCGCCTTGTAAAATTGAACAAATGTAATGCTGGCTTCATCGCATGAAACTTACGTACATACAAGACAGCGATGGTTTCCGATAAAAGTATAAGATAAAAGTAATATGCATCTGACACATATATCACCTTTGAGTGCAGGTTGTCTAGAAGTTCTGGATGTGTTCGTATAAAATTCGATGACTATTATATTATAAAAGTTATGATTGGTATTACGGTGTTCGCAGAAATACGATTCTGAAATACGCTGGCATGCGAGAATTATTCATACCTGTTTACATCGTGTCTGGAGCCTCTGGTCCAATTTTAGGGTGACTGAAACTTCAAAGTAATCACGAAATCGCAGGCTCGTACTTTTTCTCTACCATACCTATACATCAATCCAGTTCATCGCAAAAGTATTTCCAAATTGTTTACACACCAAGTTGAACGTACACATTTGCATAACACACATGACGATTCGTGCAAGCATTTGCTTTTTAATATCGTAAACAGCTAACAAAAAATGATAAATTTAATTTGAATTAGATAATTTGGGCAGGTTAATGTGCTTCAAAACCAAAAATTTTGCCGGTACGTGTCCATATTTTTAGCAAGTGTAAGTACTTCCTCTTTTGATTATGCGCTGAAGATGCGTTGATCATTATTGCTGTGTCAACCGGTAGACGCGAGGAAACTGACAAATAAGTAAACCATTTACTTTCGTCCTCTGCAGTAATTCTTGGAGCAATAAAATTACGAAATCGAATTTTACAACTTGTTGTGACGTTTTTACTCCGTTTTATTTATAAAATTAGCAACAATATTTCCGGATATTCTGGGGACTCACAACGAGTATATTCTGAATCTAGGAAGATCCTTTACGTCTCGTATTGTTCTCGAATTTTTCAAATCGATTCACTCATTAACAAACGCAGATTCTTTTTCACTCGCAATAAAGAAAATGTATACACACGTGACTTATTAGCGTGTACGAATATCATTTTGCATGTAATTCACGAATCATGCGTATAGTATACTTCAACAATTATTTATTGCAATTACAAAATTATCTATTCCGATTTCCAGTCCTCGAAATACCCCAAATTCTATATTTCGTGTATTCGCTTGAAATAAATCCGTACTGTTGAAAATAAATCTGTTTGTTTTTAAATTTTTATCATGTGGATAAAACGCATGAACGAATAAAATCATCCTTTTCCATGATCGCAGATATTCAGTATTCAAAATTCCCCATGCCGCTTTAAAAATTGATCTTTCGAATAACAAGTTGAAACTTCTCAAAAGTAAATTTTTCCCGTTCTGCCAGAAGAGAGTCACAAAGCGATCCCGTTTAATTTCAAACTTGTTTAGTTGTGCACGTGAAATATAGATGCACGTGGATTAATACCCCGTACTTTCTCTCTTCCCCTTTATGTTCGCACATTATACTCTTCATCTCCCGTCGAGGAAGTTTATTGCACACTACCGTGCAGTATCAGTTATCGACGCGGGTGTCATCGAGGTGCTGCCGAGTAGGACACCTTGAGATCGGTGAAGACAAACCGAGCTGCGAGGCATCTAAATGAAATACAGCACTTCTGCTCGATATGCTGCAAATGAGATTTGCGCAGTGAATTGCGCAGAAGGGATCAACATTTATTCACAATTCTTTACGTATAATACTTGTCCGTTGAAAATCGGTCAGACGAATGAACCTTTCTCCATAGATTGACTTTTTAAAGCCAATGTCTCTGTCTCCTAGAAATAGAAGCCTCTTGTCGTACGAACAGAGGTTTTCATTGAAAAGAAAAAAAATCGAAAAAATTATATTCCTCAGAAGAAACTTTTTGTGATAATTAACAATTAAAAAAAAAAAAAAGAAGAATTTAAATGTTTTTGACGAAAAATTTTTAGTAGAATTTTCTCTGTTTACGTCAAAGAGTCTCGCTTGTAATTTGAAGAGTCGAATGCTGTAACAATTGAAACTAGACAAACGATATCTATCATTGCCAACTGTCAATGGGATGAAAGAAATTTAACAAAGCCCGAATCTTCAGTCACCTTTCTGATCGGTTTCTGAAAATTGTCATAGCACGTAGTAGAACTTGTGCTTTCGGCTTACATTTAGTGAAAAGGAATTATCAGTAGTCTATTAATGGCCTGTACCATCGTTTATATATATGGACTCTAATTACTTGCGAAATTCCCCCGGGTGCAAGTTGGAGAGAAGTCGGAAGTGGCGAACCGACAATCGGAATGAGATGCCGTGTCATTCGGTAGTAACGATTTCTCAACATGCAATGCGGCGTCCAATTCTCGCGGTGAGCTTTCGAAGGTGTGAGACAACCAATCTCCCCGCAATCCTGAAATTGACGGTGAGAACGGAAGGAGAAGGTTTCCCACCTCTTCCAATTCGCGTCTAACTCAAACACAATACTGCTGCATAGTCGCGGGGTGGTCGAGGCAATCCTCGGTACTGATTTGATTTTGATGCTCCAACGCGGAGAAGCGCGCTTCCTCGCGCGTCTCCAAGCTGTTGACATTTCATCATTCCAAGGGGCATTGCCACCTACCTCTGCTATGTATCGCGAATACTCGCGTCCAATCTGCAGGGTTCTAAAATTACAGAGTGTGGTATAAAGGCGTCGCAAGATTACGCACCCTGGGTTAGGGCGAGCCGAGAAGATTGCACTCCGTCTGCTCTGTCTACTGAGATTTGGTTCAATAAAATCTAGTTCCTTTAAGCGCGGCAAAATTAGGTGATCTAATCGGAATGATTTGAAAGCCACGACTCTCGGTGGAATTTAATTGTTTTTTCAAAAGTTCAGCAAAGTAAACATTCTAACGATGAATTTTCCAGTTTCACAATGACTAAACTTTGCCTTAGGTATGTATGTATAGTTCGATCTTCACGAGCGTCAGTTCGACGATAAAACTAAGCCAAAAATAATTTTCAGCTGTCTTATAACAGGTGTATGAGCGGTTTTGTAATGTCGCCGAATGTTTTCGAAGCAGAAGAGAAAAAAGTAATCCACAATATACCCTCTCTAAACCTGAGGATTTATTTTTATCGCCTTCAATTTTGCGGTTATACAAGAGAGGGGAGACAAGCTCGAGCTTTGCATTAATTAGCACGCTTCGGAAGAGCTGCTTTTAGGAGGCGACCTAGCTATAGTTGAATATTACGCAAGAGGCACATGAGCAGTGCGACTACCGGAACAGCCGAGGGGTCCGGAATTCCCTCCAGCGAAGATCACATCTCGCTTTGTACGCGAGGCTGCCGAAATTTTAAACAGAGGTATCGGACGAGCGATCGATTCCTAATTTTCATCCAGCTCAGCTGACGATATCTTCATAGTCGGATACGATAATCATCTCGCAGACGTACGAATTATACGCTGAATAATATTATGCTAATCTGCCCTTAACCACTCCGCAGCTCCCGAGAGAGACCTTAAACCCTGCAACTTTGTTATCGTCTTTATCCTATTTTCAGGCAAATGATCGTTGTGAAAACCGACGGGTAGGTGTAATCTGTTACGCACCTACCGAGACAGGCCAAGGTTTTGGTTTTGCACGGAGAGAGATGAATAAAAAAAAATAACAACTCTCAATTTCTTCGCGGAGGCCTTCTAAATATTTATGAGTTTGGGTGGAAAAATGCGCCGAAATAAGGATTGTGTAAGCTGAAGCTACAGGCTCTGACTGGAAGTGGAGTTTCGAATTTCAAGGCACGAAGTAGGGACTGATAGCTATTTCTTTATTCGTGGTTTCATACTCGCTATTAACTTGGAGGCATCAGTGAGCAATTTTCAAAATACATTCTTGTATAGGTATAAATTGGATTTGTATGATTTGATCTTGATAAAAATTCATAGTTATATCGAAGAGTAGGAACAAAAAAAAAAAAAAAAACTTAAAGAAATTGCAGAATTTAGCTCTGTCATTGAATAATCGAAATTGCTCCATTAGACTAGCATCGCTATAATAGTGTTTTCGAAAATAGGCCAGTGCAGAGCTTTTGTTTTCCGCAGGAAAACCGCTCGCGAAGGCGGAAAGTACAATTACGCGGTAAAATATCAGAATGTGAAACGGTCTTCCATGCTTTGGATGCTGGTACGGTTTTAGTTTTTACGACCCTACCAGCTGACCCCTTTAATATTCATTTCAGCTGTAAAGTGAGCAGTGCGATGCAATCGAATTTCAGCGCGGGAAAATATCGTCGCGACGGGCAGACGCGCAATTTCGTCTTTATATTACCTATAGTTTCTAGAGTAATTTGGTAGCTGGCGCGCAAGCCGCCGGGGGTACATATAACGCCAAAGGAATTGTAGGAGGTAATAAATTTTTGGTCCAGAGGGGCAGCCTTATAAGATCGTAATTCTTTATTCGCTATTAATTTCTCACTAATTCCTCTCGGCTGCGATTACTCGGGAGAATTACGAGCAGCTATTGAGCGTAACGCGGGTATCGTATATACATATAAACGTGCGAAACGTCAAACTGTGTCTATTTTTATTAACTCGCCGCAAGAGCGTCGGGTAATTCCTTTTCGCAGCAGCATTCTGTTTTTCACGAATAATTTAGTACACCCATTAGCGTAAAATTTTTACCACGCTCTGTTGCAGAAGCCGAAGATATACGGCAAGAAGCCGTGTATTATATACGGAGGGTGGAAAATTAATCTCACCTCATTCATATCCCGCTGCACGCGCGTCGTTGAGAAATGGTCCAAGTCCAGCTGGGCTCCACCCATATAAGCGGTCGCATTCCGAGAGATTTTTTATTTCGGATTGATCATTCCGGATGCCCAAGCGGTGCTCAAACACGATATCGTGTGGCCGTAATTATAATATCGTGTCCGCGATAAAAACATTAACGCGTGGAAAGTTTTTGTCGGTGGAAATTTTCGCTCTCGAAAAAGCGATTCGATAAGCCGAGCCTTGATCAGGCTGACACACGTCAATGAGTTCTGGTTATTTTCGGCACTCCTATCTCGCGGCAAACAATGATCGCTGGGGTGTGCAGGCCGGCTACAGAAAACCCGCATGCCGTAAGCTCCTGCGAGTCTTGCACCCATCTCAAAGAGTCTTTACCCGCCAAAGTTCGAATCCTCTTATTTCCCGGCATTCCCTTCAGCGTTATACATACACGTGTACACGGCACACCCGGATCGTCGGACGCCGATACTGCTAATCCAACAGCCCTGCGCAACGCGGCTAATCTCAACGCCAAATCCCATACCTGCACATTTGGTATTTTCCAGACTCCGGAATTGGCCCATTCCAGCGCGGCTATATAGAGTTTCAAAATTAGATTACTCGCCGAGCATTAATTTTCCCCTTCAGCTCTAACGTAGCGTTCAAACGTTATGAGTCATGCGTCACTCCTGCCCGCTGTCCGAAATCCAGTTGTTACAAACGGGTTGGCTTGCATGATTTAATTTTCGGCAACCGAATTTCTATAAATAGAAATCAAGCCGTCAAGAGCTATTTAAAGCCGGTTTGATTCTTCGTTCCATGCGGTAACCTTAATCTTGTGACGTATGTTGCTCTCAGATCAGGGAAATGGGGAAATCTTCAGTTATCGCATGTAAGAACAGACCCGGTAAAGTAAGAACAAGACAAGAGTTGTCGCTAAAAATCTATCAAATTTCTAGAAGTACAGAATTCTCATTCCTAAACGACGTTAAACATTTTTTCAGCTATACAATACATGTATATATCAATTTCAAGATTCAATCCTCATCAAAATTAATTTATACCCGTGCAATGTTACGTAGGGCGTTACGTCGAGTTGGCAGTTCGGCGCCATTTTTACAGGTCCGTAAATATAAAAGGAGGAAGAAGAACGAGAAAAAAGTTGGAAGAAACTTATTCCAAAGTTTGAGTCGTCAACGCGTAAGGTGTTTGACCGGCTTCAAAATGTACGAAGCTTAATAAATTTCGTTGAAAATCAGATCGCTATAAGAGGCTGCAGAGGGTCAAGATGGAGGGCGGAAAAAAAATTCCCAACGACGGTATATTTTCAGTGAAAAATTCGGGAGACTCGATGGGGATGAAGCGGCAGCTTATACGAGCCTACGCAGTCCCCAAACTACCGTAATAAAGTTCGTATTATACGCACGTATGGGTGTATACATGCATTATGTACACACATATACCTGCAACGCTTTCAAGGGTCGCGGGTAAAAATTGAATGATAAAGGGTACTTACCCTCGAATGTTCACGCTACATCCTTGGCTCACCAAAGCCCGAAGGCACCAGCTTCCTTCGTCATTAGGGGGAGTATCACATTCTCAGGATTACGTTGAAAGGGTGTGTTGATTCGTATAATGCTCAGTCGTAACCAGGCGAATTGCGATTCAAATTCAAGGCTGTTAACCGCCGCTGTAAGCATTCTTGTCATGCTTCACTGGATTCTCCACATTTTACGTTCTTCCAGTTCAGGGTCGTACGCAAGGCCGTACAAACTATTCGGACGTAATGTCTCGAGTGTGATTTCGGCAAATTGAGAAAATTCTTTAACCCGGAAATCAGGAGATCGCCGTCTTATAATCCATTAGAAACCGTGCGATTGCTGGTTGGTTCGATGCGATTCGCGATTTTGGGAATGACACTGTACCGGTATTTATATCGATGAATAATTTACTCGTCAATCATGCACGGGGTGAATATCTATTTATATTTGACATATTGATGTAGATACACCCGCACTTGGTCCCCCGGGCGGTTTGAATATAATTGAAAATTAATTTGGTCAAATAAGTGCCACCGAAATGAATTCTTTGAAGCTCGGCATTTTCGAGCGACTGATCTCTCTTCAATCAAACAAGTGGAAAAACAATTATAGAAAATATTACTTTGAAGTCAGGCGATTTCGTTCGCAAATTAATTAACTTTACACGGAAACAATCATTCGCTGGACCAGCAAATGTCATCTTAATATAGTCACAGCTCGTAAATTTGACGCATCAGCGAAAATTTTTAAAGATCAAAGAACGGGTTAGCTACATTATTGAAACTACACTTGGCTATGCTTGCAAAACTTTTTACACTTGCAGTGAAATATTTGCTTTGATGGTTAAATTTTTTACTGTGACTATATTAACTCTAAAACTTGCTGGTCCAGCGAATTGTTTCTTTCCATATAGATGTACTCGTGTGTACTGTTTGCCAACACCTGTTAACGTTCATATCAACGCGTAGTCCTTATACGTTGCTTTATTTTCCACATTAGCGTGCTTAAAAACCTGTCACTCGAATTTTGGCAATATTGTGAAAGCTGAACTGATTTGACACTGGTGGCCACGAGTTTCTATCTCTCCATCATTCCAAAAACAAACTTGCCGATATAACAGTTCACCTCAAGTTTCAGATGAATTCGTCGATATATCTTTCAAGCACCAAACGAGATTGAATTGAGTTGCACGCATCTGTAATTTTAGAAGTAACAATCAAGACCACGATAAATCGTTAAGTTAGGCATGACTTTTGGCGGAAGCTTAAACACGTGGCTCACTTGGCGGATGGTCGCGTGTGGACTGACTGTCACGCATCGAATGCTATCCCAGGCGCCTTCGCAACCTGCGCCTCGTAGCGTCGCGACGCTCACATCCACTCCCTTCGATGCTATCAAACGCTTCTCTGACTGGTAGAGCGAATGTTTGATACCGAGTACGTTTACGCACACAAATAACAGGTCGTCGATTAGCCTTTGTCACGTATCCTGTGATAATATGTAATTTAGGGAGTAGGTAAATATTATCGAAGGTGAAAATACCGTTTCTGGGGAAATGATTGTAAAAGCTGCTATTCCAATTGCAGCACAGCTTCTTTCAATTAGAGGTGGACCTCGAATTTGGTGATTAGATAGGTACCCTTTCATGTATTCCCGACGGCCTAACGTAATTTTGACTGTTTTGTATCGCGACGACGGTAATTGAGCCATTTCTCCGTCTCATGTAAAGTGTACACGGTTGGATCGCGAGTAAATGAAGGTGTTAACGTGCCAAGGCGTGAATTAGAAGAGGCAGACTCATTCATTTTCAGAGGCAATCACTCGCGCACCAGCCCATCCAACGTATACGTTGAATGGAGAGGTGAAGAGGTTGTATAAACACACGGCCTGAGGTGACACCCTCAATAAGATCAAATTAATGTTGGCAGAGGATACAAGTGTCCATATTGCCCATTGTACGAGGGTGGTACGTAATTATCGGTAACTCCCATGATATGCCCGTGTGCAAAAATGCGGGTTTGTCTTTCTTCGAGGCTCTTTGATGATACGAAATGGGCGGTAAGTACGGCTAATTGCGACTAATTGCTGGCAGTAATTTAGCTCTAAAATCTCGAGGGTTGTTTTCC
Organism: Neodiprion virginianus; assembly: GCF_021901495.1. Classification (NCBI taxonomy): domain Eukaryota; kingdom Metazoa; phylum Arthropoda; class Insecta; order Hymenoptera; family Diprionidae; genus Neodiprion; species Neodiprion virginianus. The sequence goes on along the minus strand of NC_060879.1, from coordinate 29,557,315 downwards.
GGAGGTATTTACCGTCGAAAATGCCCGCAACGAGTCGCATCTGGTTGGAGAAAAATTCGAGGGTACGGATCCACGGGGCAGGAGAGCGCAGTAAGAAGCGGGGAAATAAACGAGACAAGCCAAGCTCAATTTCAGGCAATTGCCCTCAGGGCGCGCTATGCAGGCTCGTCCAGACTAGAACAAGATGGATAGGGTGGTGAAATGTATATCGAGACACATTTCCCGAAAAATTTGTCTCCAGAGTCACAGAGCCGTCTCGTTATTTTCGGGTGACAAACGATATCGTTAGACGCCCCCGTGTACCTACGTCGCTTCGTATCAAGGTGACGCGGCCTCCAGGTGGGTCGGTCTAACCAGCTGTGATCGGGTGGAAAATTTAGGGGGCTTATTATAGCGAGAACGAGGCAGATTTTTAACCCGGCAATCCGATCCCTGGTCAAGCGCCCGCAGATCTGAGATACTGTACGTTGTATTGACCGCGGGGCGACAATCGATCCGTTACAAAATGTGCGCCCGCTTCTAACGATAAAAGGCGTCGGTAGATCCGATCTTCTTCGCCCTTCGTTCTTTAGAACGGTGTTTTCCTTTTTTTTTTCTTTTTTCTTTTTTTATTTTTTTGCTTACTTTGAAGATACGTGAATGCGAACCAATTTACGTCACAGAACCATACTTCCGGATGGCAGGACTCCGAGGCGCATTGATGGCCGCGAACTTTCCGACGAAACAAGATATTTTTCCTCAATCCGTAAGGGATCTTTTCCCCCTGAGGGACTTCGGAGAAACTGACTCTCTCGATTTTCCAATACATGTAGATTCAGTTTGACGTAGGTTCTTTTATTCGTACATTTTCTAAATCTCGTTACATTACAGTCGCAGGCTAATTTATTCACTCGTTTACATTGAATGCTGAAAATAAATTTCGTACGTACGTTTCGTTGCTTACGTTTCACTTACACCGTACAGTTTCATACATCTTCGATGCGAAAGTGTTTAATGATAACAGGGTGCTCTTTCAGAATTTCAAGGATCTCCGATTGCTAGTATACTTTTATGTATTCAACCTCGAGGTGCGTAGTATATCGCGAATTCTAATTTTAACTTGGTTATACTTAAACGCGAAGATCAGTGAAATGCCGTGATAAAACTGTCTGCCGACAAGACTTTCTAGGGACAGGTAATCCCTGTAGGAGTTCTCACTTCAAGGGTGTATACGCGTTCCCCTCAAGAGAGCAGAATTCTAGTGATACCGGTACCCTACTAAGCTCGGGGCTAGGTTAATTTAAGACGACTGACGTAAGTAGCTGCAGAGTTCTTTGGAGCTGAAATTATGTGTAGGTATTAGACACGGTATTCGCAAGCCGCTTGGAACTGGGTAATCCAAAGCTTTTCTTCTCCCCTTCCGTTATAATGTATACACATATTCCCAAATCTACTTAGCCAATCTTTGCTCATTGAAATGCCCTCCAAAGTTTTTATCCTACGTCTACTTAGTTTACTTCCGGCTGCAGAGTATATTTACAGATAGCCACGTTGCCTCTGCGAGGTCTGCCGATTAAGATGAAAACTCTTAAGTTTATTTGGGGTAGAGAAATTTCAGTAACCATAACGAATAAGTTTGAATAACTTCTTTTTTTTGGGAGTATGGAAATACAATATGCATCAATGCTTCGCGATTACTTGAAAATATATCATCGTCTGACGAGCGACGCCTTTGTCTGAATTCAGAACAATAAGCATTATCATCCAGACCTGACAGGATTGCATAAGGACTTGTCACCAACCACCCTAATCAGAGTTCATAAAGGATAGGGTTGGAATGGAAAGTTGCCGTGAAAGTGGGTATATCGATAATTCGATGTAATCTATCGGATAAACACTATCACAATTTTACGCTGATAATTCTGTGGTGCTGGTATATATGTTTATATTGCGATGTCACATAGATATTTCGCCGGCATCGATAATCTGAAATGATATTACTCGAGTGTCACTATTCAAGCATTGAGAAAAGAGTAGAGCGGGTGTGATTATTCGATAAATTTATCGCCTCTCCATACGGGCACGGTGAAATTGGATTAATTTGAATATATCAATCTATGAAGTTATAATTGATGCCGTAAAATCGTCGCTGAATTTCTAAATCAAAATTTTCATACTAGGCATCGCAGCCATATTCGTGCCTTGAATTTTAATCAAGACTCCATATTACATCGTAGTTAATCAGCGTTCCTTCAATTTCGTGAAGATTGCGGTTACTATGTGCACAAAAGTATACGTACATGCATTATATGTTGAATATACTCGATAAGTTCGTTACGCTGCAGCAAAGGGTGGTAAATTATTTGAATTTGCAATTAAATTTTACTCTAGCAATTTCCCGTTCCACAGAAATGGAGTTGCATAAGCGAGTTGCACATAACAGGTACTCTTAATAAAACAAATTTGTAAGTAGTAATCTCGAAAAGCGGATTAACAGAACGCTTGTGACATTAATTTCACATAAGCTGCAGCTGCGCTAGGAAATCGTTTGCAAATTTTCCGCACTCGAGCCGGATGTGACTTGGCGTGATTCAGGCCGATATCATTTCATTTGATTGTCTAAAACTTTTCAATTCACTTCGGAGCGTACGCACGATGTTGAAAATGCGCGAAACGTCGAATCTTTTAAGACAGATGACCGGCAAAAGTTATTAATTCGATGCACAGAATAATCCCGGCTCAGCAGCTAAGCAGCCATATGGTCAGATTGCTGTTTGATGAGTTCTGCAAACAAAACCACTGATACAATTCGGTCCCAATATCTCGTGGATTTCACCCGCTATCAAACGAGACCATATACCTGATATCGCCCATGTGAAAGTCCATGATGGCGAATCAACGGCAGATAGTTTTTTTTTTTCTTTATTATCTTTCCAGTCACCGCGATGTCCGCTCGACTCGCCTCGGCCTGTAATTTAGAAAACTAGCGAAACCGCATTACCAGTTGTAATTTGGTGGGCGAGTTGACGTGGTTTGAAGAATATTCTCCGCTTTCCCTTATCTTCCTCACGAGGCGAGAAAATAAGCTGGCAATGCCCCGGGGGGCGAGGGTTGAGGAATATTTTCTCGAGAATTTAGTTAGACGTGGTTAGTTCTGGTTTATTCAGGTGTAAGAAAGCGGAGCCAATGACGCAGGCACGTAAGTAAAACTGGCGCCAAAACGGAACAAGGCCAGTCATCCACGAAACGTACCAAAGAAGCGCGGGTACACGCCGAGGAGGAAATTGGTCCGGCGAACCGTGCAGGAAATTCACTGCTGTCAGCTGATATTGCTATTTATATCCTATTCTTATGTAGGAGGTGTACTTTACCCGTGTCGTTTGGCCTCTGCAGACGTCAGCTTGCGTCGTTCGAGAGGCGACCGGACGAAATAACAAACGCAAACGACACCGAACCTAACGTGGGATCAATATGGGTACGTGTAATCAGCGTACCTCAGCATACTTCTCGGTGAATGGTTTATCTGTGACATCAGGGCGCCGTCAAAGATCTGACGATGCTGAAGTTTGCGAGGACAGAGGTTAAAAGAGAGTTCGAAAGAGCAAAGTTCAAATCTTGGTGTGTATGAGCCGTAATATGTGAAGCCTGATCTGTTCGTGTTCAATTTGTTTGCCAGTAGGCGATGTTTTGCAAATTTGCAAATTGCCATTCGTAGATTACTAACTTTCACATCGCTTCCTATACTCAAACGATATTGGACATACCCCGGAAGTATGCTGGGGGATGGAGAGGTTTCACGTCGGTACGTGAATTTAATATTTCGGGGCCATCCATTAATTAGTTACTGGTTTGATCCCGGCAACGACCACAGTATTTAGAACGCCTTTGTTCGTCCCCTTAACTCTGTTTTCTGGTTTACCGTATCCACTAAGCAGAAATTAATGAAACGTGATGCAACTTTGTATCATGAAACGAAAAGTTTTGGGCAACGAATAACTTTTTACACCTGAAATTCCGTTCTCTCGGGGCTAATAAACGATCCCCAAAGAACTTTCAACGCCGCAGGAGTTACTTGCTGTGCAAAGTTGCTGTGCGTCGGTCAATATTTAAGATATTCAAATCATCACGTTGGATATGCGTATATTGTGCAATATTTTAACAGGGTTGCGTAAACCAACGGCAAAGACGTTTATTCAACACTAGAGGAACCTTCATCGTCTGCAATAAAATAGCTGCACGGGAAATCAATAACGGAATGAGTAGAAGGTCCTTTCGAATTCTAAGACGTGTATAACCGACCCAATGACAGACTACGCGTGCCCGGAGGTATACAATTTGAATTCAGATTCAGCGAGTTATCCAATTTCAAATTGGTTCTATTGCCTGCTGAGTTTGTATAGGCAAATAGGCGATAAGGTGACGAAAAAATTTATATGGAAGACTCCTATCCGATAGCAAGTGAACATTGACAATGCACCATTACCTCGCACTCGTTTATTCCAGAAAATTTCTCCAGCGTCTTAAGAAACGTCAGATTCCAACCGCTTGCATTGATATGGATCAAAGCGAACAATGCATTGTGTCAGTTCTTGGAATGAATGCCAGGTTTCAATACCCATTCAGGTTGCGAGGGACGTTCAACATACATTCGTCCATACAGGTGCTTAACAATGGGTCGTCGACTGCGAAGCGTTTACCAACTTGATTCTATGGAGCACGTAGATTGTCTGCGACCTGCTCCAAGAGGACAATGATACTTAAGAAAGTGATATTCTGAAAAAATTCCTCTTCGAGGTAAATAACAAGACACTGGATACACCGAAGCCATAACAATTGATCGCGTTTTAAATGAAAAAAGTTTTTCGTCAGTCCGAGATATCAGGGAAGGCGGAAAAGTTTCGGCGTTTGCGCTCAACCTTCATTACCGTAAATCAGGATGGAAATAAATCTGAACACGCTTTTGAAGTTACACAAAGTCCGCAGAGGTTACATGAGTGTTTCCCCCAAAGCTATAAGCACATTTTGCTAAAACGATGCAAAATTATTTGAATCTCGTCGGGATGTTGCCTCGAAGTCTGACTCGGTTGTTTACTACGTTTCAAGGCTAACAAACCAAGTTTCAGCTGGAATTCAACAAGTCAAGCTCGACCGTTAATTGAGAAGGTGTACTATGCCTAAATCTGTCAGGCACCATGAAATTAAGACATTTTACTTGGAGCGTAGTCGTAATTTCAAAAGATAAATTCAGTCTGCTGATGAGAGATCCGCAGCGCTTTCTTCCTTCCGTGAGGTGACACGAAACTTGAATGTTCAACAGATTCACCGGCTGAATTTCCAGCAGTGTATATAACAGGTTTTACTTACCGTGCATGGCATGTGTATTACTCCTCTAAAGAGTCAACATTTTTTCCAGCGAGGCGCCCTCGTGCGTGCTCGGAACAGCGAGAATTCTCAGGCAATGCGTTCGCCGGAAGCTTCATTCAATATTCATAACGCACGACTACTATTCGGATTTCTTCAGACGTGATCCAGAAAGATTCGAGTAGGATAGAGCCAGGCAAGCTTCCGCCAGAAGGGATCTTTCCAAGATTTTCTTCTCGTAACGGACCAACTTTCCCCATGTCTAATTCATGCAGGGATGCTTAGGATGCTATGTGCAATCCGGCTTTCATCGATCTTCACAGTCGAATTTGTAGAATTGCTAGATTTAGTATGTCTTCAGAATTGTTCAGCGTACACGTGTACAGATTGAAAACCATTGTCTATACCTTTGCGAATAGGAGCATGAGAGAAATTTTTGAACCTTACTACGATGAGTGGCCGGAAATGGGTCCTGCTTTCATAAACCTAGAGCAAGATAATTATACTGAAAGTTTTTTTTCCTCACAATCAGTCGAGACAAATTGTGGGTATGTATTTCACAAACCACCATTCACTGATTAGTCGCAGCTAGGCGTAGCTTCAATTTTCCAAAAATTTTAATTGAGTGCCACTTGCCTTGGAATATGCATTTTCATCGACAATCCTCATGCTATCTGAGTCGCCCGTCATTCTGTTGGTAGTTTTATTCGAGGTTTGAACGTGCACTCCAGGTCGCCTGGCTGCCCTCAGATTGACCAGGGCTTTAGAGTAAAAGCATTTCAGGAAAAGAGCCGGATATCATCGGCTAGCAACAAAGCCACAATTTTCAAGGTTTACTGTACTTGCAGGGTGTCAATTGCATGTGTCATGAAGACGTTTGTCAAAACGTAAAGATCAGAATACAACCGAAACTTAAGATTTCTATAAATTTTATTTACTTGCATTATTCACGACGGTGAAATCGAAAGAAGCTCAAATCACGTCGTCGTCATTGAGAGTCTACAGTACTGACTGCTGGTGAAAAATCATCCTTCGTCAAACGTGATAAGAGGAAATTTGGTTGGTTGCGAACACTTGGTTGTAGATTCCCATTCTCGCAAGATTTTGTCATCCGAATTAGTCTAAAATTCAATTTGTCTTAATGCAGGCGCAGCTTAACGTTTGGAAAATTGTTTCTGAAGAGCGAGGTATTGTCATTGGTAACCACACCTACTCTATTCACTGCACACCTACCAATCATTTCTAAGATTCGATTTGCATTACACGTTTAATTGAGTTTTGATCTAGTTTAGATTACTTGCTGAGCTCTAATTCTGGCCAGCTTTGATTTGTGACGTGAATCGAATTACCTGTTCAGACTACGGATTTTCAAAGCTTCGTCTGCATTGATTACATCAACTCTTTGTACAGCAGAATACATGTGGTTTACTCGAGTAATGAGTTCAAGATGTATAGGCAAAAGTTCAGCTAACATACAAAAATCAACTTATGAAAGCTGAGAGTACTTACAATTAGTTATAAGGAATTGAATAATAGAAACGTCAAATTAGATCCTTCTATCATCGATACTTTGTTAGATTCATTGGACTTGGTAAATAAAGAATGATTTCTTGTTCGATATTTTTTTCTGAAAGTCTCTGAAACTGGCGTGAACTTAAAATCGATATATTTGAAACAATACCAGTCGTCGCTGTGTGCAAACTTACATAAGTATGAGAAATACTTTTATAAAGTCTTTGATATCACGTCGATAAGAACGATGAATTAGAGGAAGTTCCTTTCATCATTTCGAACAAGTGCAGAGTACAAGTACCAAGTAGGTTGAAAGCTTGGGATCCCCTTTTAGTCACGATCTGCTCAAGCGCATTTCACTCGAAGAAGACTTTTATGCGGGTTGTATAATTGACATGAACCACAGTAAAGTTAAAACTGGATCTTTACCTCGAAAGCTTTTAATCCTAATCCAACGTTTTCCAGGCCAGTTTCGTTCGCTCTTCGTTACAAGAAGATTACCCGGTAGGTTTATCTGGTATCCTCAAACTGTATCCAGTCGGCCAGCTACGTCGGCGTGAAAACCAAGAGGCAACCTTGACAGTAGGACATTTACTTTTATAACCCCCCAGTCACCGCCCTCTATAAAGATACACTCTCAGGGCCATCGGTGCTTCTGTGTTAACCGTTTGCCACCCTTTCTCCGATCTCACGAACACCATGGTGACCGAAGGTTCAACGTCAAGCCATATTTCTTATCTTTGAAGACGCGTGGAAGTGTGGCTGAGAGGCAAAAGCGTTGCCCATCACCATTACACGGGTTTTTCGGGATATGGTCATTCTTTGGCAATCTTAATTTATTCTTTTTGTTTTCAACCTTACTTTCCATTTTTCATAACAGGTTGTGAAATCTACCCAATGCGCGAAGGTGTCGGAAAAAGATGCCGCTATTTTTACCTCGGCTTTTTGTATTCTTTTCGGGGTCACTTTAACGGCCTGTTGTATAATGTGATTTTACGAACACTCTACGTATGCATAATATCGACCGATTATTCAAATCACTGGAGCATTTTCCTGAGCCCCCCCTCATGAGATGGTTGGATTCCGAAACGCTCTGCCATCGTAAATCACGTTATTAGAATTTAAACATATTCCGGGGACGTGCGATCGAACTCAATACACCACAGATTCAATAACTCTAATTCGCGGTGGCTCTCCATGCTAGAATCTCACCATTATTCCTTCGCCCATGAAATATATGTTACAAATTACTTTGCAGCACAGTTTTTCACACTATTCACAAATACGTAAAAGAAATTCGAAATTGGGAGAACCACTTTAAAAGTTAAATAATATGTCCACTTGCATGTATCACACATGGAATTATACAATAAACTTCAAAACTAAGTGATCAATATGTGAGACTGGTTATTGCATTATGTACGACAGTAATTAGTTGCACAGTAATATTTATTAATGCCTTAACCTTTGGGTTAACTTGTTTTCTTTCGAAATAAAATTCGTATAGAATCAAAAGAACAGATAAGAAGTTAACGGGAAAGTTGAGGCATTAGTGAATATTACTTGTACACTGTAAAATTAATTCATAATCAATTAATCAATTAAGTCACAGACGCCGAGTGTACAGTCTTCAATGTCGCATTATTACGATGCCTGAATATTTCTTAGATGGAATGAGTTAAATGGCGAACATGACGAGATGTTTTTTTACTCTTCATTAGGACAGAATTTCACGTATCTTCAGGCAGACAGCGGCGAGACATCTTTTTGTTCTCGTTAGCTGTGAATTGACGTAAGAGTGTTATTGGCATTCCATAGAATACTCACTCCTGTAGCGGTAAGATCAATTTGACTCAATGTCATAATCTAACGCACCAAGTGCCGATGATACCGAACTTGAACTATAAACTTAGTTTGGTCGTAATAAATAAACTTTTTTCTGTATAGTTGAAGTTTTAATTTATCACCAGTTTATGGAGAACTCTGGCATACTAATTTGTTATTGCGCACAAAAAAAACTGTTACCATTGACGAAGAATTATTTTTTTACACTGTGTAATAAAATAAAATATTTAATAAAATATTAGATTACACAATAGAATACCCGAATATTTTTTACTTTATATTTATTTGGTACTATATAGTATTATTCAAGTTTAATTTGAAAGTGTAACTTTTTTATTTTGTCGGTTTTAAAAATTGAATGTACAACTGTTACGTACTGGTTTATTACAATATCGTTGGTTTGTTATTTTATTCTCCGCTCGGTTCTACACAGAATTCACTTGGTGCAAACTTGAGCAGTTGTGGGCTTAATTGAATTTGAAGGGCAGTACGTACCCTGGAATATAATTAGTTTGTCGGGTTATGCAACCTTTGACGCGTTATTTTAATTGGAAGCGTATTGCCGGCAAATGTTTTAATTGAATGATTACTTGGTTTTATTTATTTTTCTTCAAATTGTCCTATCCACCCCTGTTGTCAGATCGAGCTCTCCAATAATTTTTCCGGAGAGAGCGAAAACTTGTCAATAAATTGGTAAGACACTTGGTTTCCTCTCAGGATCAGCTGAATTGGTCCTCTGATTTTGAGTAAATGTGATCCAAATTATTTTGGCCGATCGGTTCAAACACTTCTCTTCTTATTGCTCTTCTGCCGTTAAGTTTAAGTAATTTCTAAAAGCTACAGAAAATTGTTCAGGCTGGCGAAAGAGCTTCGCGAAGAAGGCTTCTTAGTTCGACAAGCTCTTTTTGGATGGGCTCAACCGCCGCTTCTCCAATTTCAGTATCCTTCTTGCGGAAATAACGTTGAACCAGCTGACTCATGATGATGGAAAAATCCTCACTGGTATCTTCTAAGAGACTTTCCTGAAATATTACGAAAACCGGAGGTTAAAGTGGAAGTACAAGTTTTTATTGAGAATTTAATTCTGAGCACAAGCGCGCTTGAATTAGTGACTGACCTATACGCGAAATTTCTATTATAACAGGAGGTACGCTCTTTGAAATTCGTGGCAACTCATATCGCGAAGCTTGCAACATTATGTCATGTACATATATTGCTGGGAGGGTAAGTCAATCGTGCATGAAAATGGCCTGAGGAATATGGTATTGGGATATACGAACCACATAGCAGCAATGCTTCAAGTTCCATCGAGCTTTTTTTTCTGGCGTCGGTTTGATCCACGCCTTGATGAACTCCGCTATGCCGTTGAAGGCTGAAGCTGTTGGAATCAAGTTGAACGGTGCCGGCAATGACGTTTGCGTCATGAAGTCGATGTATACCTTGTTGTTCGTGGACAAAAGGGTTATTAAAGAGGATGGAAAGTGGCAGCGTGCCCTTGGAAATTGCGTATTCGAGAGTTCGTTTTCATGTTTCTGCTTATTTTACTTTGTTTGAAAAGAACTTTTCACCCAGTATTTTTTTTATTCTGTGAAAAATTCTGAATATAAGTCAACTCCAACGAACACTGAAACAATTTTCCATCCGACTCCGTACGTCGATATGCTTTATACAAAATTAATGATTCGTCTCATGTTTTTAATATTCTTCGGCCTTCCGCATGGAACTTTCTATTTTGTCTTCTTACCTCAGTTCGACCAAACATCCATTCAACCGAAACATTGTCTGTTATCTTGGTAAAGGTGTTCGACATGCAAGCGATGAGCATGTTCAACACGACGATTACAGAGATGAACTCGAACACTGAAAATACAAATTATCTACTGCATAAGAAAAAAGAATTCATTCTAACGCTAGCGATAGTTTCAGTTACATACGATCATTGCGTAAATGAATAAAGTGGATACTGAGTAACTCACAGGCGAATGCAACGTAACCGACAGCTTGGGTGAATTTGTGATCGTTGATGATAGTTTTCGATTCTGCTTCACCGGGTAGGTTTTCAATCACGATATCTGCACTCTCAATGGGACTCATGCAGAAGATTGCCCAAAAAAGCGTCTTCAAAGTTGCTGAGAAATTGACGAACGAATTGACCTGCTGGGTTTTCAATTTCGTAACGTCGTCCACCTGCACCATCCCTTCGTAGTACTGATACAAGCGGACCAGCCCTGCACTTGAAAATCAGAAAGCAACAACTGTATTGTTGGCTACATGTAGTATAGACTAGTTACCAGCGTAATTTGGGAAAAGAATTTAATGGCCTTACCAGCTGTGAACGAGAAGATAATAATGGTGAATATTGCGATGAATTTTGTAACGTCGTTTATCATTTTGACAAGTGACATCTGTAAAGGGCCGAGAACATGATCCAATTGGCAGACGAATAGCAACTTGAAGAAAGCCATGATGGTTGCAATGCAGTACGTGCCTTCTGCAATCAACGTCGGATCGTACTGGTTCCAATACTTTCGTTCAAGATCCCTTTGTCCGTTTTGCTGAACGTCAAGCATCGCAGCACCCCAGAATAAAAAGGTGAGCGCAAATAGCACGAGCATTATGACCTCGTACCTGAAACATGAATGCCATGGATTACGAGGAGTAGGCTCGTTGTCACTTGAGTGATGAAGTGAGGATATTGAGGAAAAATTACCAGTTCCACGGGGTTCTGAAATATCGCTTTGGACCGTGAATCATGCATAATCTTAGGGCGCCCCAAATATAAGCCATGACGTATATCACCAGGATAACCTCGAACCCTGGACAGGACGAGGTTTCCGCATGAAAAAGTATGAGCGTCAGTTTTTTGAGGAGAAGAAAACAATCCAATCACGTACCGCTGTCTGGTGGTCCTCGCAATTGATTAGTTTTATCGATATTGGACACTACGTAGACAAAGAACAAAAAAACTGTATAGCTTGCGGCGAATGATAGAAACTTATTGACCGGAATCGACCAGTGCATCGCCCTAGGAGAGTTCGGGGCCAGTAGTGTCCAAAAGACGATTACTGGCAGCATCACGATTCTCGGAGCTATCGACAGTACCTTCAATGGAATAGATCGTAGCCTCCACTCGTACCAATCATCCTGCCATCTTGTTTCCATTAGCTGTTAAAATACGAACGTTAGTTAATTAGAGGTATAGGGTTTCATGTTTTGTAATCACCTGCTGTACGTTCGGATGAGCGACAAAGGGTTTGATCTTGAAATCCATCGCCAGAACTAGACGAGGGTATACGAATTTTGTGGACAAACTCAACCCCGCCGACTGCTTCAGTATCATCTCGATTTCTTCAGTGGTACGGGCACACCCAATTAATTCCGTTGCGAAGGTAACTACCTCCTTCATAAATGCAATTGAATAACGTAACGTAATGCTATAATATATCTATACAATATCATACTGCTCCCATTTACTCTCAAAAGAACATCATGTATATCGTCAACGTGAATTGAACTTGGACGGAAAAAGAACATACTGCATCGTTTGTATCGCGTTAGAACCCGAAGAGGAAATAAATAGGTAAACCAATCGTAAGTCGAAGATACGTTTCTTAACCGATAGAAATTTCTAGGTAGGTATTCGGTTACTTGAAGATGTACTCGTACACTGCTTCCATAAACTCGCACGGTTTCGATCGGAAGACAGTGATTTATAAACGTGTAACTTACGTGCGAGAGTTGTTGGTAAGGTATGTAAAATACACGGTCGTATTCTGCGGCTTCCTTCAATTCTACAGCTAGTTCAAAAGCTATGAGAATCGGATCCTCGGAAGTCAGACAAATATACGATGGATTCGCCACAGCCGTGTAAAGAAAAAGGCGCATCTTGTCCATGGTCAACGTGTCTTCGCTCGCTCGCTGAGGTCTGCATAACGAAACGATAAAAAATGCACAACTTAAAAGAAGGTAAAGTAAGTCGACAAGTTGAATTTTCTTCGTGAATGTATAAAAAGTAGAAGAAGCAAAGATCAAAGGTTTTGTAGTGTCTATACATACCGTAAATTTTCCGTCTATTAGTCAGAGCATGGGGAAAAGTAGGCAGTATTAATTACTTGCAAACTTCATCGCAGTAGCAGCTGGGTCGATGCGGCCTGTTAAGGAAATGTCCTCGGTCCAGGAGGAGTCTTATGATTTCGTAGTGCCCGTAATGAGCTGCTACCGCTAAGGGTGTCGTTTCATCGAGAAAGTCCGAGCTGTGGGTGGTTCCTGCGAATTCCAGACTCGAAGCTACCGTCTGCATACGATCCAGGATCATGACGACCATTCGTTCTTCGTTTATCCGTACCGCGTGCAAGGCTGTGTCGCCGATGTCTATGTTTGGCAATGAGAGCAGGTACTCCAGCATTGGCAAATTTTTCGAATGGATCGCTATGTGCAGAGCGGAAAAACCCTGAAAATAATACAAGAAGACGTCAATGTTACTGGCATACAAAATGAAATTTCAACAATCTGATATTTCAACCACATACCATAATATAAAATGATATATAGTCAAGAACCTTGGAAAAGTTAAAGGTTTTTTATTTCATCTGGCCTCGCGATGCGTGACTGTGTTTTTGCGTTAGATCTGATCATTCTTTTCTCCCCGGTGAGAAACGCGCAGGGCTGTTTGCGGGATACCAATAACACAGTGCTGAATAGCAACGGGGTTACGAGTAGAATACCCATTTTATTTTCATGGCCGACGATTTATAGCTGCGGGCGGGTAAAAAAAAGTGAAAAATCAACCCGGCGAACGCAGAAGACAATATAATCGAAATGTAGATCGAGTTTCTAATAATAATGTAATTAAAGCCGCACCAAAGTTTCACAAACAAACTGACTGTTTACTTCCAATTTGCCTAAATAACGTGATTATGCGAATGCTATAATTAGACAGCGGCGCGCATTTCGATCGTTGGATGTCGCACATGTTTGCATTGATTCTTATTATTATTCAAACATCTTACACGAAAATTTAGGAGTTATTCCGGGTTGGTTTACGCTCCATGAACGCAAATTGGAACGACGTATTGACATTACAAACGTTTCACTAAGGATTTACGATCAGTGAAAGACTCGTATATCTATTGATGAAGTGAACTGAACCATGGGGATTACAGATCTGTGTTTTCATTATATATTACATCAGTGCTTCAACTTCGGCAAAAGCGTCGTTGATGTTAAGTTTATTAGAGAATAATACGTTCTACTGCGGGATTAGACTACAGGGTTTACTAATAGAGCAACTGTAATACGAAGTTGAGGCTTAACGATTCAGAGGAAAGGTGTAACAGCAGCTTCTACTAGCCGAGAGTTAATCTTTGGGCAATGGTGGTTCGAACAGTCTGCTAGGTTGGTACCTCGACTCTATAGATTATAGAATAACTGGTACAGCAAATATTAGGTCTCCGAGGGCGGAATTATCCCTTTGTTGATCCGCTCAGAGCCCTAGCTTACAATTAGGGGCTGCGTAACGTCAATTCACCGTGGAGAAAACGGGTTTCTAGCTTACGTGCGAATAGAGACAAATGTGGTTATGGTTCTTTTTACGGGTAGGTACGTACTTGCTATTTTTCCCCAGCCGTGATACGTGGAAAGAACGTTGAGAGAGCACTTTATCTTTGTTATTTTTTATTTCTCAGGCAGATCCTGGATTTTGATTCGTCCGCGCGGTGAGGTAATCTTTTATAAGTATTTTCTTTCACGTTTCGTCTTCGGGAATATATAGGTATTCGGTTCCAATACGGGCTGTGATGTAACCGGAACAAGTGAGCCGCATGAATAAGTGATAAAGTGAATCCGAACCGGGGTCGAGTATAACTTTAAACAGAATCAACAGAGAGGTCAATGTGACGTAAGAATTTGTCACGAATACCTTACCGGACGTGAGGGTGAACCGGGAAACTTGGGGTGGCGGGGGCTCCGAGCGTTTGGGTGCCGGATTAGGAAATATCTGACAACTGACGACGAAAAGATGAAAAATTCCGCATGTTTTTAGGGAACAAAAGTTATGGGCTAATGGATTACACCCATGCCGGACGATAACCGTTGTGAAGTACACTCACCTTTACAACGGCTTTGTATACCTTCTATTAAGAGAACATAATGTTCGTGATAGAAACGTCATTGATCCAAATACAAAGTGCTCATCGCGCAAAGTGGCAATTTCAACGATGGTACATGGCTCAATGTTATTTACGGAACGCGCAGCTCCGACAGTTTAACCATTGCTAATGCAAGTCTGTTAGTCCCCGGTAGAAGGACCTATTTTAAGAGAATCGGCACCCTGAGTTAAGCCTTGCGAAATAGCTCCATATCACAGTCGTAATGAGCCATTCGATAAATAGTATCGTTAAGAACGTTTAATGTGACAACGGATTAGATCCAGGGACGGCAACGGGGCCCTCTAAGCGGTAAGGCCCACCTACATGGAGGACCGTAGGAACGCATGTAGCCATTTGTCGGCGCGGCGAGAGTCGTATGTTCACCGAAGAGACACAATGCCGTCGCACGCTGAGCTGGACCCACGGGGCCTTGCCAGGCCCAGAGGACCCGACTGGCCCACGACAATCACGACGGGAGAACGACGGACGGACGCACGGACCGGCCGGCAAACGGAGGACGCCCGTGGTGGTTTATAGGCCACTTAAAGCTCAACCACACAATCAGACGGGCCGACACACATCCGGAGGTGTCCATGGTAGGAATGGGTCACATTCTGAGCGACAACTTCGAGCTTCTCCCGATCCTTAAGTCGGCCTGAACAAACCATTTGTGAATACATTGACTTCCATCTTCGATACTATGCAAATTCGGGTGTTTAGTGACTCTTCATTTTACTTCTGTACTTATCGATTTTAACCTTCAACTACGGAAAGTGAAAATTTCGGGATGAATCGGTCTTGGCTACATCTACTTGTAAATCTACTCGTTTCCCTTCCACTTTTGGAGTGCAGATTTCTCGAGGCTTGTTAGCGGTTTACTTGTTCGTGAGCGAACGGGGGTCGCAGTCCTCGCTCGTTGACCCGTCAGGAGGCATTTTACGCCATTCTTGCCCAACTCTTTCATCCATCCCGTCGGGCCGTTGGCGTTGGCGTCAGCCAATGGTGTGATTCCGTGACGCCGGGCGTCGGGATGCATCTGCGGCACGCAACACAAACGCATTGTTCGCTGTTCCGACAATAAGCGCTCCATTGAAGGCCCCAGTCACAATATTTCGATGGCCCACCTCAATATTGACGGACCCACAATGGCCGCCAGCTGCCTATCGGTTTCTGGTGGCTTTGGGTTTTCTACAGTAAACGAGGCTTATACTAGTTGACACTGCATCCCGTGGAGCGAATGACGCATACTGAGAATTTGAGGGTATTAAAATTTTGTTTCTTCTTCACAGTTACGGAAGTATTCCTGGGGGGACGACCGTTTCAAACACGTTTCGAAGTATTTTTTTTAAAAGAAAATCCACAAGTTGTCTAATCACCATTCAATAAGTAACACTGTTTTTCCGGTAGCATTAAAAGGCTTATTGTCAACTTCAATGATTTGAATAACGTTTAAGGTAGTTGTAACGTCAATTACAACAGAACGCTTTTCTTACAAAAGTGTAAAAGACCTTACAGTCGGCTGCAGATTTATTTAAGGGCCAACAATACCAGTCGTTACAAGTATTCAAAAGAGTTCTCGATTACCGTCACCATCTACAGACAAACGAGGGAAAAGAAAAAAAACACCCAAGGAAAAAATCGTGTAAACGGTCCAACCGAACAGCTGGAAGTACGAGTACGAACAATATCTCTCATACGAAAATGTTCTTGAACTAGTTTCAGAACCTGAGAATCCCCGTGGCGAAGGGACCGCGCCTTCGTAAATCCTTGAGTGACGTTAACTTATGTCATCTGGTCTGGAATAATTCACCAGACTTTCTCGTCTCGATAGAGACTCATCCGAGCGGCGGGAAAGTTCGTTTTACGTTTCACATGAAGTTGCACAGCTGACGCATCGATACATCCACGTGAAAATAGACAAGTGAATAAATGCATGGTAAGATGAATATAGTTGAAATAAACTCTCGTGCGCCATGGAACGGTAAGCCCGACTTGACTGTTGATATCGGAACATAGGTGTATACTTATGTATAATGTACACGCGGTACAGACTCTGGGTCCAGAAGGCCCGAAGACTCGAAATAGGAGCATCGGGCAGCAGTGGCCCGGATTCCTCGTGGAATTTACAACGCCGTCATTTGAATAATTTTTATCGCCGCTGGTTGAAACCATTGTCTTGTAAACCGCGGGCTGAAATATAGCCGGAGATACTTCGGTCGAGGACACGAACGAGGGCGGCCTCACCGGGTCTCATTGGGTCTCTTTGCCGCACGGCGTCGAGTCAAAGGGGGTTGGGGGAGGGGGACATTCCACGGGGGGTACGTGTAAGGCCCGAGACCAGGGTGAGATCTGAGATAAGGAAGACCCACTTGGTCGTACGCGAGAATTCACCGGTGTGCTGCTCCGCTGCACCTCCACGTCGGTCGATTGTCTTTGAACCTGATCGTCTGCAGGGTCTCGGGGTCCCGGGGTCTCGGGATCTTGGCCTCCGAGGGTATATACGCCTCGTTTCGTTATCCAATAGCGAATCGCTCTCCTTCTATCCGGCGTCTTACCTCTTTCCGATCGGAAATGACCCTTCGACGTGTGTCCGATTCCAGCTACACTCTGCAGGCAACTTTCTCCAATCTTCTTTTAGTTCTTTTTTTTTTTTAATTCCTTTTAGTGGTGTTCGTTTTTCTCATATCTTTACACCGTATTTCTACAGATTTTACGTCGTTTACCGTTCTGTCGATCCCATTGTTACGTTTCAAAGTCACCGAGCATGAAAGTGGAGCTCTCGAAACAGAGGGTATGTATATCCAACTTACGGTGGTCGTGGTTGGTTAATTAATGGTTATTTACATCCGAATGCTTATAACGCAGTATAACGCAAGTCAGCTGCAGTGAACTCTTAGTTTCAGTTACGATAAATTTTTAACGAAACACCTTACAGGGTGGAATTAAATAATTATTTCACATTGAAAAAGGAGCGTTACTGAGATATCAGTTTGTTCATGATCTCACCTTTGATAAATGCTCAGATATTGACAATTCAGCTGGTAAAGCTGGTGCCGTATTCTAGGTATGACTGACTCTTAAACCACGCGGTAAATCTTTTCGGCAATAAGTCAGAACCAATACCGTGACCTGTTCTTTGAATATTTTCCTCGAAACCGATATTGTATTTTCTTGTCTCGGAACCGCCTATCCGTTTCGACCATTCTTTCCCCGGCGCCATTATTTTCGGTTTTTTCAAAACAGCCCGTAACTTTTTGGCAGAAGTCGTCGAGATGAAAGTCGGCTTAAGAAGTTTCCTAACGCATTTTCGCCGGAACGAAGAAAAGAATGAAAGAGGGAAAACGTTGTATACTCTACGAACTTACCTGAAAGTTCACACAATTGATGTTGAAGCACTCGTTTCCGGCCAAGAAATTTCTCACCTCTGCAACGCTTCCGCTGTTAACAATATCGAAGAATTGTTTCTCGCTTTCCTGAAGTTGCGGCAGCAGCACGCTTGGCCTCTACAAATAGACACAGCTATATGAGTTCTGGTAATAATGAACCGTTATTTCGATCACGTTTCTAATTTATAAGTTTTATTCAATCGGCGCCAATTACCGACGTCCCGTAGCGGCACCTTCCCTTTCATGTTTAATTGTAAAATTTTCTACCCTTAATTAGTGGAAGAAAGTGAAAAGCAGCAATACCCATCCCAAAATTCCAAGTATAATTTGGAATTAGTCTTCCAAGAGAGGTAACACATTCCCCGTCGAACAACGTTTCGATCTACGGTATAGGTATAGGTATATTATATCTACGTATGTAACATCGTGTCAAAAAACCAGAATGAAGCGTGTAAAATACACTGACATGAAAAGTTTCACTCCTGGAACCAGTTCAACCTTCCAACCTCCGTTCAACCGTCGTTATACGTATACATCTATACATATGTATATATACCTATATGTATATATAACACCGATCGAAATCACCTCCGACGAAATTGTTTCAGGCAACCCATGAGGTCAAATTGCTTCTATCCAACGCCAGACCACCGAACCAGCGCAAAGCTTATTCCATCCTCAGACCTTAACCTATAGAACTCACCCTCTCAAGTTCGTTCTCATCCGGAAAATCAGACTCAGGCTCAGGCTCTTCCATAAGTCGTAAGTACTTTCGCCTAATCGAAGACTTCCGAACGGTGGAAAAGCGACTGATGCCGTATCAAATGTTAGCGAATGTATATAATAATATAATAAAAAAAGGTTGTACATCCAATATTCCATTGGCAGTTCACCGTAATTGTTTGAAAGGTCGCTTGCGAACAGTCGGATTGAAAAAATCACAATAACGATCGAATCGTGTAGAACTTCACGGTCCTGGGACAAACATATCTGCGCAGAGTCGCACGTATGTCCATACATTGGAAAACAATAAATCATCGTGAATGGTGGTGTACATACCTACGGTATCGCTGTTGCATTTCGTGCGATGTAACCGCAGGCCGGATTGTCTGATGCACAGGCGTGAGCAGGCATTCCTGCAGCCTCACTGGATGAATAAAATATTACACACCCAGGCATCATCGTACACCGTCTACGAACGTGAACACGTGGCAATACTTGGAAGCCAGCTGTACTGTAGTGCAGCGAGGAGGCTGCAATTACATTATAGTGATGATGCATGCGTTGCATTGAATTACACGAAGGAGTTAATTGAACATGATTGAAAATGAGGAGAGCGATTCATTCATGTTCAATGATACGATCAATTTATCAATAATATATACATAATTTATATAATTTGTTCTTCCTACATACAAATAATGATAATAATAATAATAATAATAATAATAATAGTATTATATTATTAAAAATAATAATAATAGTACTATTGAATAATATATAATATTTCATGATAACTTACTTTTTTATAAAATAATAATATTATATGATTAAAGTGTTATTAATATACGTGATGCCTTACGCAATACTATACAGCGATAATCGATTAACGGCTTTACATATTATAATATATATGTAATTATATATGGTTCGGAAAAATTACTAAAAAATAGATGTTTATTATTCGTGATAAAAGTAATGATAAAAATCATAATCATACAAAGAGACTAACGGTGGTAGTAATAATAATAATAATAATAGTGACAATTATAAGGCTAGTTACAAACTGAGAATGATAAATATGATAAGTATAAAGTAAAGCAGACGCGTGGAGCTGCGGTGAGCTCGAGATGAAGGATGCGAAAGGGAATTACATTTACAGGTTGGGCGGGGGCAATAAGATGGTGTATTTACAATAATTGTTTTAATCGCGATGCCACGAGGAATACTCAACGAGCAATGAATTTTTTAAAATAGAACCGGACAGAGGGTGACGTGAGTTACGCTTCTTGAGACGACGCAAAA
The DNA here is from genome assembly GCF_021901495.1 of Neodiprion virginianus. Taxonomy (NCBI): domain Eukaryota; kingdom Metazoa; phylum Arthropoda; class Insecta; order Hymenoptera; family Diprionidae; genus Neodiprion; species Neodiprion virginianus. The sequence goes on along the minus strand of NC_060879.1, from coordinate 29,537,061 downwards.
TTTTTTGCCTTCTCGTATTCGTTCGTATTGTGCCAAAAAGGATTTACGATAGAGAAATATTGAAAAATATAGAACGGACGATAAACAATACGTATTCAAGTGTATTGCATACGAGAAATACTTGAATATTCGTGGTTAATATTCAACTTTGATGTAAAATTTCATTAGGTATTCTAGTGTTTCTAAATTTGGTGAAAATTGAACGATTCTATTCAGAATTTAGGTTAACCGTACGTAAAATATTACAATTACATACCAATGAACACATTCGTGACAGTGTGAAAAAAGGAAAGGAAGGAAAACACTGTGAAACTGTTTGCATGCTGGACCTAATGAGGGGTTGGAAAACGTATCATAAACGTCATGGAAGCATCACTCTGGAACGTTTTCAACAAATAAATTTCACGTTGGTCGTTCTAGATTACATTAATTACGTCCAAGATTCATACGCTCGTTAATTAACGTCCGTTCACGCCTCACGCGTTGGTTGCGGGCAATGGCCACTCAGCCGCCCCCTCTCCCTCAATTTATAAATAGTTACTTCTAACTCGGCGTTATTAATATACGTTCGAATTTGAATAAATTTTTTTTTTTAAATAACAATAATAATAATAATAATAATAAAAATAACAATATGCATGTACGACAGATAAAATGGTAAAGTACATTATAATGTCGATACGATACGTATACATATTGTATAGGTGGTTACGATACGATATATTATAGAATATACACCGTCACTTTTCGCTTACGGTCTTTTCAGCTCAACCTTGAGTCTCGTTTTGACGAACGTTACTCAAGGTGCACCGCAGCCCAACAATTGCCAATTGATTGCGATGCGATCCGTACAAGTGCCAAGGACAATCGTCAAGACAACTGGTCTAGTTATTTTCTTTCTGTATGCGAATCTACGACGCTAAACTGAACGGATAGTCACTCAGATATCACTGCAATTGAACGGATTGGCAACCGGGGATTTCGAACCCATTTAAATCGATGGGGGTAAACATGGTTCGTCAGATTTGCACATCACACAGGGTAACTGGGGATCTGCAAACGGGGTCAGAGAGTGCAGATCCTATATTGGGCGGTCGAGTGTGTCAACGTCGGAAGTACGTACAAAAGGGTGCAGGAGATAGGGGAGGGGGGATCTCGACGAACCGTTTTCGCGTTAGAAATTTTTCAAAAATCGTTGAAATAAATTAGTACAGCATATCCGTGGGAAGTACGTAGAACGAAACTGTGTACAGCATCGAAGCGTACCAGTGAATGCCTCTCGGTTGAAATCTCATCGCGTTGATCGACGGTGTGTTTTCGGGATACTTGACTTCGTGATCCTCGCCAATTCCCGGCCGGAATTCGCTCCAGGCCGAGAGCGGGGCGACGAATATTCGCGCGATCCTGGCGACCCCCGATTTAATGTTCGTCCAGATCCTCATCGGCAGGAAGGCGGAGTGGGCGACGAATTGGCTGTCGACGACGGCGTAGCAGGACGCCACCACGTCGTCGACGAGGACCGTGCCCTCGGTTGTCAGCGGGGCGAAAATCCCCTTCTCGATAACGAGCCGCGTGCTCGCCACCCTGTCCCACCTGAGCGTTTCGACCCCTCGATCACTCTCGCGGACCAGAATCTGGTCGCCGACGCGAACCTTCGCGGCGAATTCCGTTGTGCTGCCGGACTCCAGGGACACGGGGACCAGGTGAGACGGCGTCAGGGTCAGGGCACGACCGGAGGCAGTCGTGATCCGCACGAACTGTCGCCTCTCCTCCGGAGACCGATCGAGGAAGGCGATCACCTCGCTGTAGACGATCTTACCCGCGGAATCGAGGGCGGCTATTCGTTCCCCGATTTCGAGCTGATCCAGACTTTTGTTGAACCCGTCCTCCGTCCTGACGATGCTCCTGCCTGGGAAACATCCCCCGGATTTGCCGGCTAACGAAGATTCTGCAATCATAAATTGTACGGTTTTCTTTAAGGTCAGGTGCAGGACGCGACCGACGCCGAGTAATACGAGCGCTCTTTCGGGAGCGCCGATTGGCGATCGATCGGCGCCGACCTTAGCTGAATCGTTTTTCTGGACAACGGGGACCCGGAAGTTTACTCTGGGTAATTGGACGCGACAGGCGTCATCGAAACCGAACGAGTAGCGACGTCGCGAAATCTGACGAGGGAAATCGTTGCCTCAATTTAGATTACGCTGATGTAATTCTAGTTCGAGGCAATCCTCGGGCAGCGTTCAATGATTTTTCAATTTCCCAGCTCCGCTCGCTCGCCGCGATGGTAATTAGAGATGGAGTTTAATTCGCCGCACCGACATCAGCGGCCGACTTTTGTATCGGACCAACACCCGACCGCCTCCGTTCGCTGGTATTTATTTTGAAATCCGACACCACCGAGATTGCGAATATCTGAAGCAAGCACGCGATTCGAGCAGCTCTCCGCAGATTATGTGTTGCGGTTGAGTGTAAAATTATAACCGCCCAGGGCCATCGACGTCGCCCCTCAATTCTTATCAACATTTTGACACGAATTTAATTAAACTTTTCACCTCCAGCCATCGCTCAATGAGTATTTCAAATCATGCTCAATGGGTGAACGCTAAACTCGTAAGTACCTATTGAAAGGAGAATGGTTCGGGTTTGTTGAAAAAAAATTTCAGAACGCGACGCTATAAAAAAGTTTAAATCCGTATTCTTTTTACACTATTTTTACTGGTCTCATTCCTGTTCCGTTGAGTATCAAAGCCGAGGGAATTGTTTTCCTTCAGAAAAATAAAAAGCTCTTATCGATCATTTGATCGGTGCGAATCAAGATATTTTTTTTCGTTCACCTCATGCTGTAGTTGGTAAAATACATATTTGAATTGGCAAAGGTAACGACTTTTTGTATGCATTTCATAAGATCAGTTGTTAAAACGACGAAGCGGGTAGAACGCTGACAGAAACTGCTAGGTGTGTAGGAAAGGCGTATTCCAAGCCTGATCGTGAAGTAAAAAGTGTCAAGTATTCCGGGAGAGTGAAACACTTTATCCGGTGTCGAGACGAGAGACGCTCATCCGGACTTTTGAGGCTTCAGTGATTTCCTTTGAATAAACAGCGCTGATGTATTTCTAGTGTTTACGTTCCAAAGTGGTTCTATTGAAGGTGTTTGCCCCCCATTTCTCGTAGGGCCTTTTTACGCTATTGTCACCCTATATTTCAGTCGCTCCACGGTCTAGGCACCGGTCAAATTTATAATATTTTTTCACAGCGGTTTACAGTCTCTTCTCTTCCAGTGTTACAATGCTCGCGATAAATACAACCGATTACCATCTACGGCATTTACACGCCACTGTAGTTGTTTTACCATTTTTCTAATTCAAAACTGCCGACAATATCTACGAAGTCTTGACCCCGGGCTAACGGTGATTACAGAGCGTTGGTAAGGCAGGAAATAGCAAACCAGAGTCAACTGGTGGTGCCACGGTCGCGGGGCAGCTGAACCAAAGCTCGGCAGCTTTCAATTTCGGAAGTTGTACCGTAGACGCATGCTGGTAGGTGATACGTTGCGTTGCGACGTTGCGCTTCCGTCTGCGGTACAAACGCGAGATTCGGTAAATAAATGGTAAAGCTCCTTGGCCGAGTTCAAAGCGTGTTCCATGATGTAACACGCAGGGATCAACAACTATAATCTATAACTTATGTCAATAAGATTCCCAGGCGCATCATCGGTTTTCCGTTTGGGTATAAGCTTGGGTCAAATAAAATTCAACTAAACATAGATCGATCAGCGGGAAGCACACGCGGCTTGAAAAACATATGTATCGATCAATTTACGTCATTTTAGAGGCTACGCTATCGATAACCTCCAGATCCCGATCTAATAATACTATCATATTGAAACTTGAGAAGCCTTATACTTATTTGAATGTCTATAAGAAATATGATTGATGCGGTAATTACGAACGATCACGCCTGACTCTGTTACTTATAAGTATCTTTTTTTTCTTTATTCGTCAGCTGTCCCCAATCAATTGGCAATAAATTTTATAAACCTGAAGATAGTAAAAAGTCACGACTTCGATGGAAAAAAAACTAACTAATTTTCTCAGATTTCCCAAATTTTTGGTATTTCTTTTTTTGCCTCGTAAGAATTCACAGACGTGTTTGAAACAATCATCGACCCGGCAAGTTATGCGGGACAATTAAGTAAGGGCTCTTCTCGTTCCCACCCAAAATTCATCGGCTTCGGTGAACTCGAAAGAGCCAAGAGAAGGTGTCGGAAGTCTCAAATCACAAGTCAGCGTGAAAGGAACCAACGATTACGCCGTGATCGATCAACTTTGTCGGATAATTGAAAGGTGCGGTTTGTTTGGAAAGAGTGAAAACCCGATACGAATATACGTATGCGAGGGGCAGGTATATGCCTGTATAAACTCTGTAATTTCCAGTGTCTTTGAGATTGGGGCTGGCGGGAAGCGCCTTATAGCTGACGTATGCATGCACCTCTGCATCGTTGCAGCGACCGGTCTCAGCTGGAATGAATGGGACTTTAGCCAAAGAAGGTACGCCGTAAGGCCAGGGTCTGTTAACTCTCTGATTTAGTGGGCGGAAAACACTTTGACGGAAACGGGACGTAAATAAAGCCCCAGGCGTCAACATCGGAGATCCTATCGACGGAATAAATTCTAATTACATTTTGTTAATTCGTTAATAATTTAGCGATATAAATCTTTCAAAGCATTGTAACGACGTCATAGAATTCAAACTGTCGGGTGTAACTTGTTCCTACCAGTGGTTCTCAGCTTATCGCTTATTATACCCTTTCTCTCGGTTATACAGCGGTGGTGAAAAAATAGCTCCGAAGCCCGATACACTCTATAACCACATTCTCAACGCGGTAAACGTAAAGTGTAATTTATTTACTGAGGTATCACGTAACGGCCCGGGGTTTACCACGGTTTAAATTCGTTTACTCTTTCATGCGTTGAACGGTGTAACCGTCGACGGGCTTTTATGACAGAGAGCGTTTCATACTTGTTTAATCTAAAAATTATATGCTAATGCGGCCCTAAATTTTGTTTTAAAATTCACAACGTAATACTATACGGTAAAATAAACGTGTGGCCTAGTTTCTACCAAAGCGCGGTACGATATAGCCAAACCCTTGATACGTCTACGTGTCAAAATTACTCCCGCGTATCGGAATGTATCATATTAACATTCTTTGGCGGATTAGATTGCAATTCTTTGTCATGTTGTTGACCTAAAAAACATCGAACATCAGACAATACCTTTATCGATAAAAATTGTTCTGATTATCTGAAAGTTCAACGTATCGATACGTGTTATCTTTGCTGTTCTATTGTAAACAATGTAGCAACGGTATCGGATGCAACTACACTAAACTGTAAATGACAATAATCCATCGCTTTTTCAAAGCAGTATAAATTGAATTTTCACCATCAAGTAACTATAAGTTTACAATTTCCGTCAGTGGTCAAGGTTAAAGGTAACGAGTAAACTTCGCGGGGAGCCTCAGAGAGACTTCAAGCTGCACATTCAGTTTCTGCGAAGAGTGAAGTAGATTTGCACAAGGAATCAGTCAAGCACGATTACAGAGATGGCGAAGCCGCGGAGATAAGTGACTGTACGCATACGTGTGTAAAAATAAGTCTGTGTACCGCCAATGCAAAGGTGAGGCAGGTTCGTGAGCGGACAAGGATACTGACCAGACTTTACAGAACAGTGAATGTGTGATCGAGACTCGTAGTAGACCCAGTCGAAGCCAGCCTCGACCGCAAGGCGTGCAAGCATCCCGTACTTGGAACGATCTCTGTCACTGGTTGTCACATCCACAGCTCTTCCCTCGTAGTGAAGGGAGTCCGTCGCGTGTTTTCCCTCCTCGTCCCAGCCCTCCGTAACTCTCAACTTTACCCCGGGCCACTGGTTCATTACGGATATCGCCAGGGTGTTGAGTTTCTCCTTGCACCTCTGAAACAAGAAACGGTCAAACGTTAAATGCGTACAATGATGGAATGAAGGTGGAAAGAGATTTTTCTACCGTCTATTTTATAGGAGTAGGTGGTAGCGAGCACGGTTGCTGGTGAGTAATGACGAATGATGCGAAGATTGATAGTTGTTTTGAAACTTTTAAAGAATGTTATGCTTTCATATACATATATATAAATTCGTGTTTGGACTGGAGTGACGGACGGACTTGGGTTGCCGTAGCGAATCAGGGGGACAAACGGAGGCGAAGAAGCGGAGATGAGACAGAACGGAACAAGACCGTCACGCCAATCGGCCGAATATTATCCTCTTTAGACACTCGGACTTTTCATCTCTCCCAGACCGAGTTACCTGCCCTGCGAGTTAACCTGGTCATAGAGATCCCGGTACACCTACACCATGGTTCCTTGTTATACGAGCCTTCGCCTCGGTAGTCTTGTACCCACATTATACAAGCGTACAGTTTGACGAGTATATGTGTGTAGGTACGCGGAGGAAAAGGCAACCAGAGCTAATCAGCTCGGCTACGGGCTCCTTTAAGCCGGGGATGACGAGTAATCCGTAACGCATATCCGCCACTCCTGGGATAGCCAAGGCAAAAAGGGAGATTTGGTTGTTCGGAGAGCCGAGGCGGCCAACGGGCGAAGGGCGCGGGTTATTCTTGACTTTGGCATTGTCCGTCGTCGCTCATATTCCAATTCTTCAACAATATTTATATTTCCAAACAGGCGTATATAATCGTTCTCCGGACGTGCAGCTTTTCACTACCTTTTCTTGTGTCCTTTGCAACTGCCACGGGATTTGCAACTTTTCAAAGAACAGCTCTTTTCCCCTGCAGTCCCGTGGAGCCTGCAGGACCCATGGTGCATATACGAAGCCATCCCGTCCAAACCGAATTTCGGTTAGATGATTTCACACACAAATAAACATAAAAAAAATATGTAAACCCTTCGCACCCGTAAGGGTATTTCATTTATGGAAGTAAAAGACGAGATGAGTACATATGCGCTGTACTATATGGAACTACGAAAACCATTCACCTAACAACATGTTATACCTACTCGTTGAAAGGCTTACAAGAAAGTCTACAACTCTCCCAAGTGATGTTGGAAGACGACTACAACCGGCGTCACGCCTGGTCGACTCCTTTTTTTCTTAACACACAATGTCGGTTTGTCCCTGACTGGCATCAATTAGCCTCCATTGACTCGGCGGCGTCCCAAGGGAGCTGCTCAATCCTTTGGCTATAAGGGTGACCTGGGGGAACTCGGCGGAGAGATAGCTGCTAGCGAAATCCCTACGTTTGCGCCAACTGTCCGCTAATAGCGTTCTCATTGTGCCTCATTCACCGCCCTCTACACATCGCGACTCTTTCCTGATTGGCCGACCCGTTGGCACATAAATAAGGGTCATTACCGTTGCAGACACGCTGGCCCGTCGCGTTTCAATGGGTATTGAATGGGTCGCGTCAGCCGACACGCAGTACGGTTCTACGTCCGTGACTACCCAAGCTGCATCAACACCGTTCAAAGAACAGTCTCCACCAATACTACCATGAATCACTCCTCCTCGATAATCTAACCGATCCACAACGTAAACTGGCTAGTCCCACGAGTGTAATTCATTTTACCCAATTTATAGTACGCTTTGTTGAGATCAAAGGCCAGCTATGCATCTCTGGGGAGATTCTGTGCATAAATCTCTCGAAATGTTGTAGATCAAGGATTTTCCTGGACAACCACGTGCAGCCGAAAATTTCTTTTTTATCCACACCCGCAGTATTTGATATACTAAAAAAGTGCAGGCGTGTCTTATGGACATACGTAAAGTGCAACGAGCCATGGTATCTGCATTTTTTCGAATCCTATGGAAAAAATGTCACCGATTACTTTGAGTATCCGTGTATTCGACGATTTCGTCTGTTGAGCAGCACAATACTTGACGTTCACGTTGAACCAGACGTTTTCAGTCATATAGATAGGTACCAACTGAGAGTCAAGTATCTATACACGGAGTCGGTGGTGTTCGGAAGCTAGTACGTCGTTCACGGATTGTGGGTATTGGTTACATAACGGAAAAAATCGAAGATTCACTTGAGAATGGTGGAAGAGTCAGCCGCCTCCAGGCTCAAGCTTTGAGTAGCACCGCGTGCATCCGCGTTGGTGGTGGATGAATGTCGGATGGTCGTCGGCGTTTGTTGGTTCCTGTTGTGGGAACAGCAATGGACGTGAGGGAATAAAAGATAAAGGCACGAGTATAAAGTGCATGTATATAGAGGGGAAAGAATGGGCAGAGCGTCCGAATGGTCGGGCCACTGCGGGGTGTCGTGTCCTCGCCGCAGGGATTCCCAGGCCCCTCCCAAAGTTTACATCTATTTACAAACATTTGGCAGAGGCGAAAAAAGTTGGCCAACTCGAGGAATGCGTGTCGGAGCCAAATGAAAATCCATTTCGAATGAGAAATGGCCCGCTGGTAATCCATTAGGGAAAATAGACAGGCAGCCGGCAACGGCCACTTGGTGGTGAGCCTTGCAACGAGGCAACGAAAACTTTACGGACTTGCATCACGCGGCCGTTTAAACTTGAAAGAGCTCGCCGCAAACCATGCGCCATTATACCAACGAGGCCCTTATACCCGCGAGCGAGCCAAGACTTTTAATCCTCCAAACGTGTGAAGGCGATAAGAAACGACTCTTCGTCTTTGGATCCTCGCTGCAGCCGAAGCCCGCCTGCCTCTGCTTTTAACTGTGAAAATAACGTAACAAAAAGCAATCTCTGAGCGACTCTTCTTCACGTACCGAACCATATTGAACAATATTAACAATAGCAATAATAGTCAAATAATTAAAGAATTAAAAAACGACCGATTCAGTTACCAGTTACAATATCTCGTTGCAGTCATGCACATCTGAGTGCTTCGACAAAGAATTTCATTCCTCATTCTCAGAGCTGCTAGTCTAAACCAGTCGTTTCGGAGTAATACTGACAGGTAAGAATTGCACCAGGTAACTTCGGTAAATGAATGACAGGAGTTGAAAAGATCATCGTCTACTCGGATATGGAAGGGATTTCGTTTAATCCTTGGCTCTAGAGTCTGATAGAAATAGCTGTGCAGACAAGTACTATTTATTCAACCGAAAACGATATTGCGTTATTATTGCCGTTTATTTGCGATAACGCATGTTTTAAATGCAAAGCAGTGATCTGGCAAAATATGTCCGTTTACCTGAACGCCTACTGACGTCAAACTTTTTCATTTTCGAATCTCAAGTTAATCTTCATAATAAAGTGATTCCACTCCGACATCTTAACAACAGTACTTCTTATTTGACTTGATATTCTGACGACAGGTCCACAGTGTACGCAGAATCGAATGTGAATGCGGTAAAAATTACGATGTCCTGAATGTGATACGGATAACAAGACTCGATGGAGTTGCGATTGTTTCGTTTTCCCTGTCTCACTTTACAGTCCCCTTTCGTCGCCTTTAAAACGTACTTTTTCCGAGCCTAGAAAGACCTTCCTATGTTAATTGTAACTCGAAAATACAGCGGCGCAATGAAAGTTCACGTACCATGTAACGGGGACGGGTATTTTTTGCTTCCCTATTAAATGGGAGAACTATTTCACGGTACTACAGATTCGATGGTGGAATGAAGAGTGTGAAACATGGGCTACGGCGCGAAGGGGTTGGCTCTTTGGGTCGACAAGATTGACCGGATTGAGGAGATGAAGAAGGACGGAAAGAGAGATATGCCCGTCGGGCCGGCAGGTCCGTTGCGGCATTCGGAGATGGGGCTCCGCCCCCGCCGCCTTTCCTCCATTCCTACTCTTCCTTTTCCTCCATATTATTCTCTCTTGTTTCTTTCTCTCCTTCCTTTATCCATCTGCTTCTCTCCTCCTCCTTCCTCTTCATCTTTTTCCTCTTGGTACTCCTCTCCTTTCGTTCTTATTCGTCCTCACACAAGACCCGTGGCGACTGGCCCAGTGTATCGAGCATCGGACCGATCCCGGGACTGCCATGCGTGCGTTCCATTCACTCCGACTCGTTTTGAGCTGCCGATCGCATGATCGGCTAATCCCTGGCCATTGGCGCCGCCATTATGAATTCCAGCTATGTTTGCGCGTGTCGAATTATGTCCGCGATACAATAGTCACATAGAGCGCCTCTTCGCGTCCTTTGACAAGGAGTAGGTATGGCACGGCGTCGTCTAAGGGATATAATTTTTGGTGCTCGGTAACGAGTCGTATTCAAAATATTACCGTTCGTGGTAAGAGGAAAAAGGAATTTACTGCACTCACCATATATACAAGCTTCGGTACGAAAGCTCACCTGTGGTCGTGCACCATGCGGCAAATATTGGTTATGTACTCGCGCCAACGGAAGTTCTGAATTTGGCAATTAGTTGATTTATTGTGTTCACAAGCGGATAATCAACGAAATATACCAAAAGTATAAGTCTGCCTGCCGGTCAAATATTTGACTACCATTACGACAAGATATATATTATGCGCATTTTTATCTGCCTATACAGTATATCGAGAGGTGCCGCTGGCGCACGCGCGCATATTCCCTTTCCGTAATGCACCTCTTGGCGATCGGCTGACTTATGGTCGAAAAACAAAAAGGGTCAACTGAATCTACAACTAATTAAGTCGGATATGCTAGGCTGGAAATAGACGGTAAGCCGTACATATGGAAAGGAATTGCCACTTTGCGAAGGTACGCCACGCGAGGTTCGAGGCGCGGTACACTCGACACGAGCATGATGTAGCAACAAAGAAAGGATATGAGATGAGATGAGATGAGAACGAGGCGGAGAACAGAAGACCGCAAGAAAGAAGTCGAGTGTTTGTGGAGCTCTCTAGCAAAGTCAGCGACAGGCGTGTAAGGATTCCCTCTTCCCTCTGTCCTCCCGTTTATAGCCATATAGCCAGGTGAGCTATCTCACGCCTGGATTTCCCACTATTCCCACTTGAGAATTGAGAATAACCACGTGGAAACAACAACAATAATAATCAGAATTCATAACAAGTACCATGGGTCGCCCCCTACGCTGCCAGTATATAACTCGACTGAATTATACCACCGAGAACCTTCCCGGTTCCAACCGCGATCGATGGCTAATCACGAACAAAGGACCTTTGTGTGTCCTGACACGAGCTCTGGAGGCGCGGGAACCTTGAGCCTCCAGACGATTTACTTTGCGAGAAATCACGCCCACCCCTGAATCCGATCGAGGTCCAAAAATTGCTTCGCTTCTCAAGATCACTCGAAGGTCATCGATTGCGACAATCCGAACATGAACGACACAGTTACGTCGAGAGGTGCTTCGTTATGCAATGAACCAATAGTGTCGGCCGGCATGAAGGTCGTCTCAACCTCGGTCCATGCTTGCTCCGGAGATGGACGTAAGGATTCGAAGGTAACAGGAGACCGCCTGGTAATGTGCTCTGCTCGTCCACGGACGTAGTACACGAAGGTGACGATGAAGCGAAGGAGCGGAGAGAGGAGTATTGCGATGCGATAGAAATGAAGGAGTAAAAAGGCGAAATCCGCGGTTCCCCCGCGAAATACTTGACTCGACCGATGCCTTGCACCTCGCCTCGTCTTCCTGGGCTCCAAGAGGTTCCTGGAAGTTGCCAGGTTGATCACAACTCTCGTCAAACCCATGTCCTCGTGTCCCAGCATCTCAAGTTACATCCTTATTATCGTCGAAACAACTGGACCCTGACGAAGATCCGAGGTGACGGGCTCTGAATTTCTTTTTGTCTGGGGGTATGGATTATGGTCAATGTTGCCAAGGGCCCGTCACTCCCATCAACGAGATTGTCCGTCAGCCCGGGTGACGACGCCAAGTCGTCTTTGGTCAGCGCACGGATCGTCGCGTCCTGACTGACCCCGTCTGGCTGTGCGGCCCGAGACATCAGTCGGTGGACTTTCTTTCGAAAGTGAACTGTGCCCACAAAATCCAGTTGGCTGACTCCTCGGTGTATCGTCGCTTACGTAATTGAGGTATCCCACACCTTTCGGTTCTATACATATATCTTCCCCCTCGCTGCGTCGAAGATTATGATACCACGAAGAAGACGTATTGCATCGAAGAAAATTACTCTTGAGGTACCGACGAACCTCGCGGTTCCCTCGCTCTGGTATTACTTGTATTGATTTTTCACTGATCCGAAGATTCTGAAATGGTCACATTCAAATTGCGAATGTCACATGTTCGTTGGCGCGGTTCAAACGTACTTGAAACACTGACGAAAAAGACATCTGTAATTGACTGACAGACATTTTGAACAGACTGATTTGAACTTCTGAATCACCCGACTAATTGAATCAATTTTATCATTTATCTTGAAATGATACGTACTTTAAGAACGAACGGTTCAACTCACTTCACTATTATTGTATATACCTATTTTGCATATCTGACAACTGTCGGCGCATGGATTATGCCATCACACTGCTAATAACTTTGCGTAACTGCTTGGATGATTTTTAGAACCACTGTTCGAGACACTGCATTACTGATCAATGAGTTGATAGAGAAATTTGTATCGTACCGGCGATGTAGAAAGTCAATCCAATAATGGGAAACAGCTTCTGGCAGGAACAGGCATTGAACAGGATTGAATTTGAATCTTCAGACAGATAGGCTGATATAGATGGAACGTTCGAATGTCGGAGGTCAGCTTGACTTTCGACTATAATATATCCAATAATGTAAACAGCGATGAGACGAATGAGAAATTGGTTGGTTGTAAGATGTACAGCCACTGCATCCGAGCATCACCGAACGATGACAATTATTGATACCTTCGTTTGAATAAATGTAATGCGTCGATTAAATTATCGTTTGTACGGCTCCGCAGCGGCTCGACACATTCCAAAACAGCCCGAGATTTAAGTTCAGTAGACAGATAGGATCGGCTCCGTATATCTAATCTGGCCACTTTGGGATTTGGGCTTTGGGTAGCCGTGTTTTGCTCGGGGATCGTGTTAAGGGGATTTACATTCATTTCGATCCTCATAACCCGATCCTTGATCCTGGGTGATTTGGAACACGATATATCGAGCCTTCGTACCTTTTCCGAAACGATCTTCACCCGATCTTACGGCAAATCTGATGCGAACCCTTTTACGGAGGATTTAAAAATGTCTCGTATTCTGCTCTACGATTACTAGAGCATCCGATTTTCAATCCTCACCGTTCACGTTTTTTTTTTTTACGGAAATTCAAATGCTTCGTCCAATCATTGACTTGGAATTTGATCATTGCTCCGTCGAGTAATGTCGTCAGATAGAAACTTACGAAAAGTTGTTACAACGACTTTGAATGGCAAGAATCTGTGAAACTCCCATCCAACTGAAATAGAAATAAAACAAAAACTCCGAAAGGACAAAAACTATTCCTACTTTTCTCGCTGCTCGGCCATTGCGTTACAAACCAATTATATGCATTAGCTTGAGTCCGTGTCAGTTATTTGGTAATGAGAAGGTGGGTGCAGCCAGAACCGATGTACTTTTATATCGTTTACCTAACCAATTAGTTGGTATAGTAAACATTCCCCCCGTGACGATCAGCACTTGGCGTGATGATGACACACGTGTTGCCTTGATTCTCGCGGTTAATTCTTGCAGGTATAAATTACACCGCTTAACAAGTCATCGGATCAGCACTAATGCCTAATTTTTATTTTTTGCAACCGTACAAAGTCAAACGTGGGTATCAATTTATCTAAAGAATCAGTGTAAAACTCTATCAACCTTAGCATTTCTCTTAATCCAAATGGTCTTAATCACAATAGAAATTGTAAATATCAATACTACTCGGGGCATGATTGTAAAAATCCACGAATTTCACAAAGTCTACGTGTAAGTGATAAGCGAAAGCAATACCGGTGACACGTGGGTAGAGAGATCGTTAATTCAACTGATGGTGCAGTATATACTTTATGTTATAGGCACGCGGCACAGTCACTGCCGTAGGTGTTTGTTTATTGTTTTATCTTTACGACGTGTGAGAGAACTAGTTGCGCTGTAAACTGTTGTTAATTGTTAGTAATTGCCGGGTTGATTTACGGTATTCTTATTTAAACGTTTTAGTGGCATCGCAGAAGCTCCGCGCATCAACCGTAATTGAAACGATCCATCTGTTCCCCCCGTATTTGTGGAATTCCGCAAATTGTTGAGTGTAATTATTCCGCAGTCTTCTCTCCCTCGCTGCAGCGCTCTACCGTTTTTGTCGTTTCTGTTTCTCTCTACGGCCTTTGCAGTTTCTCCAATTCGAGTCTGGACACTTGAGAATCAAGTAGCTGCCGCACTGCGCACTACTACCTCGTCATTATTTTATTAGCCGTTAATTTTAAATAACCGCTGAGCAATCGCTCGAGTGCAAGAAGCACGTGCACGTAAGGGAATACCTCTTGTGCTGCCGGGTTGAAACACCTGCCCGCCGGCAGAGATATCGTACAAACTCCGTACGCGAGTACTCCGAGTGTAAACATACGACTACGAGATAACAGTTAATGCTCTTAATAATAATTTCCTAGCGCTAGGCAGTGCGCAGATAAGCCGAGGGTCAGTTTCCTAGTAAGCTATGGGTAGTTATACACAAAATTCTGTTTTTACATGTAATCTGTGATCGGTCACTGGTTCAAAAAACTGACGTGAAGTCGGGCGACACGAAAACACACTGAGAGCAACTTGCAGTGGCTCCTTCGGTTACTTCTGGTGTTTCTCGAAACGGGAAGCTTTCACAGTCAGAAATTGAGCGTTGAATGAAAATTATTGCCAAGCTCTTGGTGTGCCAGGAATTCTCGTTACGGAGCGGCGTTTAAATAATCAACGCTCACTCATTTTGCGTTTAAATAAGCTCAGCGCTGTACATATCGAAACGCATGAATAGTAACGTTTACCGGCCACCGCAGACCGAAGAACAGCCATAAGTTATTGATAATTATTTTCCGTTTATATTTTAGTGCCATTAATTTCAAAGATAAATAATTTTCTGTGGTCGAGAGTTACGTAGGGTTACCTTTTAACATAGTTCGGTGTGTTGCACAATGATTCAACACCCGGGGAATAAGAAGAAAGAAAAATTGATGATGATGTTTTTTCTCAAATCGTAGATTGCATCGGCGTTACATAGGAATGCGTTCTGTTCATATGGATTATGTTAAATCGATTTCCTAGCGCGAAGGTTAAATAATTATCTTGCAAATATTTTTCACCGAATAGTTTGCCTGGTACGCTGTATAATGTCAACAAATAGGTTTCAATCCACGCCGAGATTTTTTTACTCTTAGCTTAAGTGAAGAGTACTTTTAGTGGACTGACAATTTTTCATTCGAACGTGCAATGGGTTTACACATAATTTCTTAATGCGCGTTTATAGATATCTACAGATGTCTGTCTCGTATCGAGTGTGGATATAGCTGTGCTTTGACAGACTTACGTCAATGTCAATGGGCGAGTTAGTATTCCAATTGGCAAACTTTCAATCGTATGTATAATATATGCATACCTATTCGGCGATTTCATGATGATGAGTACCAGTCGACGAGGTTATTTTACTTGAACAAAGTATACACGACAGAGTAATTTCTGTCACCAAGAACGGCGGACTTAATCGCTTCTTTCATAAAAATCATGCAATCGAACGGAATACGAAAGAGTAGGTCTATAGAACGTAAATAACTTGAACGACGTTACGCAAACATTTCAAACGACCCAAATGTACATAAACGATTATAAAAACACTTCGGCATCGATCTACGCGACGACGTATTATAAATGTGTAAATGATTGCAAGCTAACACGATCAGCCGTAAAAGTTCGATAAGCGCACCAGTGACGTAAAAATAAAAGTTCCTGTAGGTTGAGGATGTGTAATCTTTCGTGATGACTGATACGGGTCGGGATATCAACGCTCAGAGAAATATTCTGCTCTTTTAACAAAATCAAGTTGTAGACGCATCTTGTAGAAATTTTTGACACGGGGACAAAATTTCACGTTGCAAACACCACAATTAAAATAATTGTGCTGAAATTACAAAGAACATTTGTTCATTAAAATATAGCTAGGTACCTGTAAGTACGAGATCTTGATATTGACTTGGCAAACTTTGAAATGATTCTTGTTTCATGATCACATCAAATAAATGAATCAGCCTCTGGTACATTCGTATACTCAAATCTATCAATATCACTTACTCATGTAAAAAGTCTCTAAATCTTCGGTTTAAGAAAGCCTTTTTCGTTAAAAAATTACTTCTAGAGTTTGTGACAGACGTAAGTCATATTCCTGAAAAAGGTAATTCTTTTATTTCGTTTAAACAAATATGCTCCTACCTGAATACATGATTTTCGGTTTTTCAAAGTTCACCAATATTACATTAGTTGCCTGAACTTAGAAAGTTAGGTAAGTCTGATTTGCTTAATTTCGTCATGGAGTCACTATACATAGGGTGCACAATAGGTTGGGTAATCGTAGCTTCGGTTACAATTAGCAGCAATAATTATTGTGGTTTTTGCTGTCAGACGAAGATTGATTTAGTTGACAGACGAATAGAACCGGCGTGGTATACGACTCGGGGCAAAACGTCAAAAGAAAACTAACTTCGCGTTGCATCCACACACTGCGGTGTTCGAGTAATTGCAGTAAGGAAAGATAAATATATGCGACCCACGCTTGACACGACTGGCATTACATAAACGTTTTCTACCTCCAGCCTACGAGGCTTGTGATTTACTGCTGGATTAATGGCCGATTAATCTAAGCAATTAATTAAAATCTGGCATCAATTACTGCGAGCGCACCGTTGCACTCGCATCGTGTTTGCCGCGGATAAAACTGACAGTAATTGCTTGACCAACGTCTTAATTGCCGTATGACTTCTGTCTCGATTTTAACCTCATTACGATTCCTTACTTTTTCCTTTTTCATCGCGTCGTTTCCCGGCGGTAAATGCAGGCGAAGTACATAGGTATATGATTCTCCTTCCATTCGGTATTTTGTTGTATTATTTGTACAGAATAAAGCTGGTAACAACGCCAGATGTGAGCGCTACGCGTAACGCGGTTCTCTGCAAAGTGACCGAAACGTAAATAAGAAGGTAATAAGGAACCGGGGGGGCGATAATTGTACGGCTTATCTAGAAAAAAGAAGCTGCGCAGGAGGGAATTTCGACCAATATACCCAGCCGTACGTGATGGAATGCAAAACTCACCGAGCCGCCGAGCACCGGCAACCAAAAACAACCGTATAATGAACAACGCACATGCATATTCAGATCCGTACGCACGCAGAGAATGGTTCATTGATAAAACGACCAACCGCGATCTGAAGATCTCTACTTGCTCAACGCACGTGTATAATATCACGTGCTTAGCTGTTCGCAACAGTGTATACCGTGGCCAGACGCTTTATGAATAGACGTCTAAGTTTAGATCGAAAGTCGAAGTCACCCTGTTTCGCACATCGTTTAGCATATATTACTCAACGATTGTTCTTATAGTAATTTAAAGTGATGCCTACCTGATTCAAAACGTTTTTCAGTCCTGACTTAGGAGTAAAATATCCGTACCTGATTGCTTGTAGCTTCAATTATTATTGCACTATATTATACACTTTTTCACAGACACCAAATTGGCGCTTTAGTGATATTCAGGATCACGATAACTATAGACAACAAGGACAAACAACGAAAAGCAGAGTATGATCCGAACCTTGAACGATACCGCGACTTCGTTACGCAAACACCACGCATCTGTGAATAAGAAATCTGTATAAATCTGCGTTTCATTTTTTCTCTCCACCTTTCTTAACTCGTACGTGTGAACTTGGACGTGTAAGAAGTCTGGCAGTACGCGACGTGCGTGAATCGATTCTTTTTTTAAAGTTCCGAAAAAGAGGATCCCTCTCGCGGTCCCGCCCTCGAGATCCCCGCTCGGACGGATCGGATTGGGCGTTACGGCGGCTGAAGGGAGCCGACGCGGTTGCCCAACTTTCTAGTCCTGAATTAGTTAATCTATGATCGTGTCGGTCTTCGCGTCACCTTCCATTACGTAAACACAAACAGACACTGAACGTACCCGGGACTCGGAGTTCGGGGTGGATTATAAGAATTGCTGGGTGTCCATCGTCCGGCCCTCGGTCTTAAGCCGAGAAGAAAGGCCGCCCGGCGACTCTCTCGGAGTCTGGTGTAACGCATCGCAGGTAGATATATAGATATCTACTTACGTACACCTCGTGTACATGAGTGCATACACGCATATTCGCCTTATGCATCACACGTAGTATTCTCTTAATGCACATTCACACATGTGCATTGGTGTATATATATATATATATATATATATATGTGTGTGTGTGTGTGTGCGTGTGTGTGTATGTGTTTGAACGCGTAACGTGAACCCAGTCCGCCATAATTAAGGTCTTCAATCACCGTTATCTGGGTCATCAGGGACGTCAGTTTTCGTCACCCGGCAGCTTCCCACGGACCGCGGCCACTGTGCCGACCAGATTTTAGATCTCTGAAATCTCCCAAGTTCTCATTTCATGTAATAACGTTGAATGAGAATGATTCATTTTTCTCCGCCCGTACGCCTTTCGCCGCTTATATTGTCCGATACTCGATGAAGCGATTCATATTGTGCATCCTTCTTCGGACGAACGAGTTATAAAATGTCGCAATGAAAACATTCTGCAGGTGAAGTCGATCGAATTTTCAATTAATTTCTCCTCTTCCGTGCCAAATGGAAATCAAGCGGAATCTAAAGTTCGTTGATCACGTATAAGGCCAACCTTGGCGAATGAGACTACAAGTAAATAAATGTGTATAATAAATAAACATCGTCGATCTCAGACGATCAATCAACTCGGGTAATTAGTCTTTGCTCAGTGTCACTCAACGGTTTTTTCGTCAGTCTAGAGGCGTGCAGTGGAACATAGGTAACCGATCTATCCGTACACCGTCGGCGATACACCGGCGATACATACGCAAAGTGAGCGAGATACAGAGTTGGATAGAGAAGGACAGAGGCGGGAAAGCAAGGCCGATCAGTCGAGGGAGACGAACGAACCGGATTCTTGCTCCGGGGGTAGAGAAGAGATGCTGGACAGCGATACCCGGCTACTTAACCCTTACGCGGTGGTAACCCGCACCTCTCGGGCACGCAGTTTAGGACGGAACGTGAGGTCCTCGTGCAGGCTCGCCAGGACTGCAGCGGGTCCCAGCTTCCCGGGGCCACACACCAACGGAAGACTAATAGTCGGACAGATAACACTCTTAAACACTTTGCCGGGCCGATCTTTCTCTACAACCCGTCCCGTGTCCTGAGCCCGGCTTGCTACCTCACCCGCCGATAAGACAATCCCTCGCCTAATCCTTGTTGGGGGCGTTTCTTGTTACTTCTGTACCGCCGCCCGAACGCGTAAATCGCGCGAACCGTCGTTTTTCACCCCAGAATGGATTATCCCGCTCCCGCAGGACTTGCGCGTTTCGCGGGCGAACAATACGCGCATCGTGCATTCTCGAAGGCCGAAGTGTACGAGGAGAGAAAATTTCACCACGGAAGCAAATAAAAATAAGAATGTGTAAGGTATTGCTTTGCGTCGAAGCTCGTGTGATGTAGATGACATTGATAGTTTCAGCCGGGGTGCGCTGCAAGCTCTCTATGAGCACTGCAATGTTCGAAAGGTGCGCTGTAAAACGGTAATAGCTCGTAACTTTGCGCGTGCGAGGGTCATTTCGCGACGGTCATTGTTGCTGAAATTATCACAGTTTTCACTCGGTTCACCTCGGAGGCTCACCGCGGTTCGGACCGGCCCTCTATCGGACCTCGTACACCTTCCGCCGCGTAACGTCGTCCTCGCCCTTTCACGCGTGGACCATCGCATCGCGGCCAAAGCTCTTGAAGGTTCTGAAGGTCGATGGCAGACAGCCTTGGTGGAATTTGTGGGGGCGACACCACGGTCCCATCATGAATAAAAATGAATACCTAAATGGTACAAGAGTGCACACCACCTGTCGCCTTTGTATATCTAATGCTACGGAGTTGCACAAGATGCATATCTTATATACGTGTGTAAGTTTAACTTGGTATGAGAGAGAGAGAGATATGAAAAAGGGTAGGTATCGGTTTGAGGTGAAGAATAGGCGGAGGTAGAAAGCGAGCGAGATCATCGACAGTATAATATGCGTCTTCCCACTTCCACCGAGACGTCCTACTTATTCATCAATTTTTCGGATTTTATGCACCACAATTGACTGATGATGTACTATTCTGCATGCCGTGCTAAGTCGCTGTCACGGTTATTTTCGAGAAGGCAGGGTCAGG
The DNA here is from genome assembly GCF_021901495.1 of Neodiprion virginianus. NCBI lineage: Eukaryota > Metazoa > Arthropoda > Insecta > Hymenoptera > Diprionidae > Neodiprion > Neodiprion virginianus. The sequence continues at coordinate 29,516,721 of NC_060879.1, read as the reverse complement.
CAACTCGTGACAACGACTCGTGACAATTGTATTTTTACTCGTCTTGTATGGTTTTGCCTCCCCTACTTTTCCACACGCTACCTACGATTCAGCTGTGGAATCAATTCTTTTCAAACTAAATTATTTTCAAACGTTTTAAAACACTCAACGTTTCATAAATTTCAAAATATCTTCTTCCGCAAATTGTGCTACAAATACTTTGAATAGATACAGATTAATTTGATTGTTGATTTCTCTACATAAAATCGATGAATTCCTTGAAACGATCGTTTCAATAAAAAATGTTGTACAGGTATTTTAGTTCCCGAGTTTGAAGAGATACACCTGTTTCACCGTTTTGAAGAATTTTGGTCCTTTTGCAAAAATTAATCGGTTCGAATATCCGAACACAGTACTTCGCAATGAAACGGGAGAAGGAATTTAAATATATTTCTTTTCTACTAGATCGTAAAACAGGTTAATGTTTTATTTATTCCTCGTTAAACTGCTCAACGAGATGCTGAGATAACAGAGAGGATAAAAGTAATATAAGAGAAGAAACTTGTCCGTAGCTTCTTCAACGGTCCAATGTATCACGCTGGTAAATATACGTTACATACCAACGTATATGATTTTATTTCCTCTTTCTCCCGGTAAAAGAAAGCCAGCATCATAGTAGGCGTATGACGTGAATAACCGAAAAAGCCGAGACATCGAGTAAGGACGGTGGCCGGTTCAATTAACACGGAAATCCTCATATTATACCGTCTCCGAATCTTCTTGACGCGCGGATCTGCGGTGTATAGAGCATATATGCGCGGGCTACTAAATCTCAGAGCGGGTCTCCATTACTCAAGACAAAAACCACTCGGTGAGTACAAAATATTGACAATAATTTGAGATAAAAAATCTCACCGTACATAATGAATCTTCGGCAACGTCATGAAAAGGGATAGAAATTTTCTAATTCTATGCATTTCAAATTTAGATTAATCGAATTAGGCAATTGCCGTTTATACGTATAAAGCCGCCTGATCATTTGGATCTAACGTTTCGCAGAATGACAATTATAATTCCACAGGTATTTATTTCTTTCAACGAAGACTAATCGACGTACTCCACTGATTTCACGTATGAAGTTTCATAATTATTGCCAGATTTTCCCTACTCCGCTTATTCCGCAGATTGTTTTTCTTGTCGAATCAGCCACGCACCGAATTTCTGTACGCACAGCCCTGTACCGAGATCCCGGCCTTTCGACTTGCACCGGAAACGACGCAGACCCGACCCACGGGGCTAAACTGACCAAAACAATTGACACCCGACTCGCTAATTACTCGGCCATACTGTACGGTAGTTGAGCGATCACCGCGCTCACTTCACAATCGCCTGCCTGCACCGGGCATAGTGGTCGACGACGCTACAGGTGGGTTCGGTGGGCTGAACGCAGGACGTGTAAATCCATGCCAAGCATGAGAGAGAGAGAGAGAGAGGCTCCCCGGGTTCCAATCCCGACTCCCGAATGTCCCCCGATTAATATTAAATAATATTAAGTCGCTGCCACTTGGTCGAGCACGCCCCGTAACAGGTTGGTATTATTATTATTGTTGCTGGTGTCGTTGTTGTTGTTGTTGTTGTTGTTGTTATTATTATTAGGACCGAGTCACAAGGCCTATCCCTCTAAGCGTGATAAATTCCAGTAATGCGGCGGCTATCAATCTGCCGGAATTATACTCAGGCAGCAGGTATATCCACGCGCGGTGGCACCGTGCGGCCGCTAACCACGATGGTCATCCTCGTGCCCACCGAGATGGAGAAGAGAGCCCGCTTTGAGCTTTCGATGAAAATGACACGTCGACGAAGACGGGGGAGAAAGAAAGGGCGAGTGAAAATTCAACAACAAATCTACGCCGTTTTAGGGCGAACGGTGAACGGATGGCGTGTCCACGATTTATCGAGGAATGAGGACTGCGTCAGCGCCGGGACGTCAGCGTCGTCATTTGTCGTTCACGCTTGTAAGGCTCCTAACTCGTATTCGTGCCTAGCTGCTGCACCCGACGTAGTCACGATCGGCTAAATATTTGACCGAACCTTACACGCCCGATGGATATATATGTTTTGGAGTTTAGTCGAAAGGACGGATGTTAACATACGCGATGCGGCTAAAGTGTGCGTCTACATGGGTATATGTACACAGGCGTACGCGGAGTTCGGTGCTAACGGTATAAAGCCTGAGCTTCGAGCGCAAGCACGACGTACGGCTTGTGGCATGTGACGCGTTTCGATATTAGATGCGGCGTTGCTTAGGGTTGCGCAATTCGACTTTGTTTCGAACCCCGGCGTGGACGGGGTTCTTCCTTCTTTGCTCGGAGCTTTCCTAACCAGGCTGGATTTACACCGTGGCGCTAGTAGATCTCCGAGAAATCCTTAGGCTGTGAACGATGATGATGAGACGAGGGTTTTTGCAGGACAGGCGTCGCGAGCTGCCCGGCCGCATCGCTATAAACCTGCGAGGACGGTTATGGCCGCAGTAAAACCTTACTGCAGCGATTATAACGTAATCATTACGGATATAACACCATTTTATTATCTACAGTGCACTCTCTCAATAGGGCCCCAACAGCAAAAGAGGGGAAGCGATTTTCCAGGAATCGGAGACACCCACCAGTTATCTTCGGGCGAGCGTCGCGTCACGGGAAAGTCGCAAGCTCTCTCAGCCAGGCCATTCATTTTACTTTAGTCTGGAAAAATACTCGTGTGTCTCTGTTTTATTAACACATCCTTTTATTTTATACATAATTATTTGCGTAAGCGTTTTACATGAAAAATTGTGCGTTTAAACGGGAATAAGTTTGTTTACGTGGCAATGGAAATGACAGAACTATTGCTTTCGCTGCGCAGCCCTGTTGAAAAAGTGCACCGTATTATCTTACCATCTTTGAGGGAAACAACGATGGCGACGACCCGTGCAGACTAAGCTGGAAGCATTAACATCTCTCGGTCTACGGTAACCGTCGTGCTGCCAAATGTACTGTATGCGTACAGTAAAAGAATAAATAAACAACCCAGGACTAGAGACGCGGAGCTTTTGTTACCCGCCGATATCACGTCCGGCGAAAAGTACCTGAACTGTGCCGAAGACGTCGTCGTTGTCGTGGGTATCGGGGAAACAAAGAAAACGGAAGACCTGTCGATACGTCTCGAAGCTGCCGAGGCTTTCGGGCAACCTTACACAGGAAATCTTCTTGTCCACTGTATGCCAACCGCGCGTATACACGCCATTCGGATGCAGCCGGCTATTCTTGTCGTAAATTACAGCCCAATGGTGTCTGTTTGCAGACAGCTTCAGAGGCCATTGTCCGCCTCACGGGGGTGTCCAGCACCTCGACTTCGGTATCCTTTCAGCTTCCGTTCAACCGCGCTTCACTTTACATCCCCTGTTATTTTTTCATTTCTACCCTTGTTTACCCCTTTCTTTGTTCACCGTTGAACAGTTTTTGTGAAAAAAAATTGAAGAAAAAAAACAACTCCAGTAAATCATTCGGTGGCGATTGGCCACGGTAAAAACAATGACGACACTTCCGAGCACGTAACCGCGCTGAAAGCTCTCCCAGCTGCGCGCTGCGCTGCAGGGATTTTGGCCGAAGTCCAACTTGGCCCGAAACCGAGTCGAACTGACCTGGCCCAACTCCACCTGACCTCCAAACTCGCGGCATTCAACCTGGCTTCGGACCTAGCAATCCCCGCGTGACGATTCGGATCCTTCACGCCTCTTTCGCGTTCGACATGGCGCCCCTGGAGCTCGCATCCCCTACGAAACACCGAGAAGACTTTTAAGAATGTCTCCGCACGCCGGGGGCTCGACTGAATAGCTTCGTGCCACGGGGTCCATCCACGACTAATCGGCCCTCGCTAATATTTGGGCTGCATCTGTGCTCCGTACGTCATGGGATGCAGGAATCTTTGTCCAACTTGTTTGTAGGCTGGTGGTCAAGTTTGTCAGTGGTCGAATTGCAGGACGCTTACAGCTCGGGAGTGGGGATCACTGTTCTAAAGGGTTTCAACGAAGCGTATGGGAGGGTAAAGAGGAGCAGAAGAGTAGAAGAGGAATTCCTATTCTAAGGAAGAATATAATATCGTACCTGTATGACAAAATGAGGAATAATGTACAAGAGAAGCGAGCCGGCACACGAGCGAACACTTCTTCGCATTGTGTCATTGTACTCCAATTTCCGCCATATAATGGAGTGAGTGGCTCTTTGAGGCCTCTTTGCATTATTCCTGTAAAAGAGGAACGCGAGGAGATCGTGTGAGTTCGCGTGAAGCGTTAACGAGACGGGCAAACACCAGGACCACGAAACGATGGTGCTTTTCAAGGCGCGAGGTGTGAATTCTCTCTCACCACCGGTTTATTCGACGTCTCGTTTCAGCCCGCTCCTGGCTCGGCTAGTCTCTGGCTACACCCTTTTTTCCCCTCGTTCACACCGATTGCCGCACGTCTCTCACGCTTCTCTCTTATGCAGGTCCGCTCTCAGCCTTCGGGCACAGAATTTCGAAAAACGATCACCAGAATCCCAAGTCTCGATCCGTCGCGCGATCTCCAATTTCTCAATTTACGGGGGCAAGCATGAACAACCGCAATGCAGGCAAGGGTATAAAAGTTTCGATCCAATTGCACGAGGAAACAATGGTAGCGAAGTAAGAGGAAGAAACAAACCTGAGAGGCTACCGCGTCGATTGCAGTCAAAATAATTCGTACTTTAAAATCTGATCCGCCTTTGTGCTTACCCAAGTAGTAATAATGGAAGAACAAGAGATGCAGGCCTGTACGTAAAAAGAACTTCCGGAGTTCTGCAACCCTCGACGGAGAAATATTGCAGTTTTAATTCAACTTCCTCAAATTATACATCATTATTATTGTTTCGTCTTACCGTCAGCCTGTATATACTATTGCTAGGCTCGTACAATACGCACATGTATAATAATGATAATTGTCACGATTGCAGCTATTGTTAAGCAAATTGAAACATAATCCGTCGACGGCCCAACGCAACGTGTTTAATACACGGTGTAAGGTTGTAGGTATATCGATTCACTCCGCGTGTTTAACGGGAAACCATTAGCTAAGTTGTTTAAACAATGAGTCGCATCGGGACGGTATAAAAAAGATCGTTCTACGCGTATGCGAACCTGTGTGCATACCCGAGTATAGGTATACACCTATATCCACCTATATCCATGCGTGCATCCCGTTGAATGTACTGACGGTACTCCAGTCACCACGGAAATCGAGGAAGCGAAGAAAGAAGAAAAGAGAAAAATAAAATGTCCACGCTGTCTATTCTGTTGGAAATAAGCCGGAGGGAAGGTGATGTTTATGGAAGATCGTTGCACCGAAGTCGACTCGGCGCGATCAGACCGACCATGCAGCTTACCTGTATAATGGGCGCGGATAGCACTTGTCGATTTGTCGAGGCCGATAAAATCGTTCTTATCAAATTAGTGCGCACCGCGGAGGCGACAGCGGACGTCAAAGATACAAGAAAACCATTAGCAGCCGCCATCGCCGAGGCAAGAAGTTAAATTAATTACCGCATAGCCGGTCCTCGGAGATGCGCGGGAATTAAATGGGAGTGCAGAGTGCGTGCCGGGCAAATGCCGGGGCATGCAGCCGGTGACGTTTCAAATTAGGCTGACAAATAAAACAATATTGAAGAATCGCGATGTTCGAGATGATGGTTTTTCTCCATTACTTCTTTCGCCGGACCTCGACAGAGGAATTCCAATTCTTTCCTCGTACATCTTGACGTTCGACGGTTACACGTGTGTATATATAATGTATACGAACATGTATGTATATCTACGCATCTCCTCCGAGCTCGTACCACGAAAAATACGTCCGGTTTTTAGAAACCTTCCCAAAATCCGGTTCACGTCCACTCGTGTTCTGCGGGCTTTTACGCCAATTAGAGAACCGGTCATTGCACGTTCCCATAGTTCACACACGTTTTATTCCCGCCCCCGTTCGTCCTGCTCAACCGAAAAGCCCGCCGCTGGTTTATAGGTCCGGGATTCTGATCTTTGGATCAGAGTTTCGTTACTTCTCGAATTGCAAAATTGAGTTGAGAATCTCTGACCGCTGCAGGCTCACTTGCGTGCATCCTGAGATTCAGCCATCGTATGTGGGTATCCCGTACCTACTCGGGCGGGTTGCGGCAGAAGTTGCGCTGCTCGACTCATCCCTGCACCGAAGGAGAGAAGGGAGAGAAACAGACGCGAGGTAGAGGAGAGTGAATGAGAAAACGCGGGTCACGGCTTTGGAGCCAAGGAATTGTACAAACTCACACTCGCACCGCAGTCGACTGTGTTAATTATACTTAACGTTCAACGGATAAATGAGCCTCGGACAAAGCAATGAGATTAGGATGAACTCGTTACACGAGGGTAACGTGTTTCCTCCCGATCTTGAGGAGCTTTTAGCACCGCAGTTTGCCAAAGGCTAGGAATTCCTTATTAGGAGCGCGCTCGTAACTTCAGCGAATGATTTCGCTGGAAAAAGATGACAAAACGTATAATCAAATCCAATGAAAGGTTCGGAGCGCGCAAATCTACGAAAGTAAAATCTTCGGCTTTCCAATCCGTAGCCTCGTGTCAGACGGTTTGCCTATAGAAGTTGAAAAACTTTTTAACGCGATTCCTTAGGACTTGCAACTACGAAGGAAAAAATTTTAATTTTTACCACTTTTGCGAGTGATGAAGTTTTGCGAGAAAAGTAAGAAGGGAAGGAGCCATATGCTCGGAACGCGTACGTTATAATTTATTGTAAACAAATGTTCAAATATTCCTACGATCCTTACGTCAATAACCGACATGACCACGGAGATGATGCCTAAGGCTGCTCAAGAAAAGATTATTTTCGTCTATTTTAAGCAAAACTTATTTACAAAATCAGAATAACCGATGAGCACCGCAGCAGCTACTAGCCGGAAAGAGAAATAAGTATTTCAAACACTTTTAGTGTTCACGCGTGACTGGCAATATATTGAAAAATATACAATCGTCGTACATACTCGCTTTTAACATCAGTCCGTACGGGACTTACATGACTTCCGGTTATTTCATCGCCACCGTATAACTTCGGCTCACGTCAATTGGATTCTTTTGCCAAACCCTGACGTCAGTAAGATAGACCAAAAATTTGTGTGTAATCAGATATAACGCGTTCGACATACTATAATCGTCCAGCAAAATTGTTACGCCATGTTGGAAGTAAGCTGAATTTATACAAAAATAAATCTGTTCAATTTCTCGGCCACAAGATGTATACTATACAATATGTATACATATACTTATAGGTATAGTATACTATAATTCCGCAGGTTGAAGAAAAAAATCTTTAGGGCGGGTTATAAAGTTTACGTGATATGAAACGAACCTCGTTTACGTTTCTTCTCACCACGCGTTATTACACAGGTATATCTAATATATCTGGACACGAGTGGAAAAATATGTGACAAACTGGAATCGCCCTGAGCCGCGGGGCGGTGCAGCGCACGAGGTGCACATCCGAAGTTGACACCGCCATTAGGGCGTAATTGATGTAATAAGTAATTAAGCTCGAGTCTTAACTCGTCAGAAGTTGTAATTGCTCGTCAATTCGGGGAATCGTTGAACCGCAGACGTGTTCACGGTGCTCGAGGAACCGGCTTATAGCGGGCGATCGGTGCCGGTGGACCCGTGAATGGTTTGGCGGGTGGAGGAGGGAACTCTGTTCGTACAGTTGTACCTATCGGTGGTTCTGGCGGGAACGGCGGTGGGGTTTGAATAGAGCGAGAGGAGCCTGATCTGGAACCTCGGGAAGGACGAGGAACGATGAAAACGGGACGAGGCGAAGGGGGGGGTGGAGGGAGGCAGGCACCTAATTAACAGGGCGGCAACCAACCGCTTCCCTTGCGAACGTATCCATTCCCCCACCCCCGCCCGCGGCTCATTTCGTCCCTGTCTCTCTCTCCCTCTTTCTCTCCTTCTCTCCGCCTTCCGCGCTTCCTCTCTCTCTCTCTCTCTCTCGCTCTATTCACCACCATCTTTAATCCTCACATGTGTTTCGCCTCGCTCATATTCCTCGAGCCTCGTCCCGTGTCTTCTCCAGCTACACCTCGACTTCTCTCCTTTATCATCCACTTTGTTAAAACTCCTTCGAGCCTGATTCCAGTCCCCTCGTTAACCTCCGCCGAGGTTCGCGATTCGTTCTGCGCCCCGGATTTCAACCTCCGACGTTTTCAAATTGACACTCGAAATTCTCCGCAATGTCCGCTTCCGCTCAAAATCAATGATAGCCTGCATCCTCGCGTCCTCGACCATCGTCTCGGATCTAGAGAGGTCAAGGGTCGGTTTGAGAACGTCAATTTCTTGACAATATCTCCTAATCGAGATCTGGAGAGGTAACTTTGGCGCAACTTAATCCATTTCGAACAAAGTTATCCCTTTACCTCATAGTCGATAAAACTTTGAGCATCGTCGAAAGTAGGTATTTCCTCGTGGGGTGGTAAAAGCAGTTGTATAGCGCTGTGTATTTCGATTTTTTTTTATTCTTCTTTCTTTTCTATTCTACCAAAAACTCACTCGAGCCGCATCTCGGCGGAGCTTAACGCTTCCACTCCAACGAACCATACAACGGCTACCTCCACCTGCTCGTAGGAAAGTGAGCCTGCAAGGTCTCGACTTCGATGCAGAGGCCGAACACCTCGAGTCTCTAGCACGTCTCTATACCTCTCGACGGACAATTAACGAGCCGTAAACTCGGCCTTGATCGTCGCACTGCCGTAAGGATAACAAGTCCTTGACTGTGTGCCTGCATGGCGGACTGCGCACACCAGAGGCGTGATATCGCACTTGTAAGAGCAGCGGCTTGAACAGGAGAGGAAGCTCACCTGCGGTGAGGCAGATAAACGTCGGGGCGAGGATCGGCTCCGTTTAAGCCCGGGTCGAATCCCGGTGAACCTTAAGTCCGACCTTAAAGTATATTAGAGGCATTAAAAACTTGAGCCACATTTTATTAGGTACAGAGGTGAAGGAGGCAATGGCATGCACACGTCTGAGGGTCCGTTCGGGCCTTTTGGAAATACCCGTGGGAACCGCGGGTCGCTTGTTTCGTCATTTCGATGAACGACCGACCCTGGCTAACCTCAGATTCGAATGGCGCCAGTGCTCGGATCTTCACTTATAAAGTACACGCATGCCCCACTAATTATAATTATTACGCCGAATCGAAGATTTTATAGGGCTGGTTCTCTTCTGCAGCGTAAAAAAAAAAAGAAGGATATTGGCGCCTTGAGGAATTATTATTCACACTAGGCAGGTCCGATTCGCCGGTTTACCGAAGACTTTGTAGATGCAAATTTATGATCCGTGTATGGAAATGTGCTCCGTGAAATCGAAATGTGGCGATTCTCGAATGCACTTTTTTATCGATACCTACTCTGACACGATATCATTTCAACCTAAAGTTTAATCTGCATGAAATGTAATGTTATTTTAAAAAATAAAACGACTATGTGAAAAGAAATGTAATATTTTACTATTATAAACTAAGTTCCTTAAAATTATTAAACTACGATAGAAATACTGTCACGGATCATCATCTTTGATGAATTAACGTGCAATTGGTAGGACTTTGCAACGATCACGCTTGCTTCGACTGAATCTATAAAAACATTTAAGGCAATAACCTCATGAATGAACATTGCAAATTTTTTCGAACTCGTAACATACAACATGAATGCGATCAGTGACGTGAGCTCAAAATTGCAGACCCGTAAATCTTCGACTGAAATCCGAGATCCAGCGCAGATGTTGGAATTAGGTGACCGATACAGCAACGACACGAATGAATAAAATTTATAACATAGAGATGCGAAATTATTAATAAATTTTAATCAAAATAAAAGCGGGCCAGTTTTGGTTTTCCGCGAATGCGCGACGAAAGTGCGATCGTTGCAGGCTAGAGGAACTTACTTCGCTGGTAGGGCCGAGGTTCGACTTGGGCTATGAATAAATAAAGAAGCCGTCGGATAACTTCTGCCAGCTCAAGTGGAAGCCGCACCATTTCGCAGTCGTAATACGCAGTCCTCATGCCTTACAGCCGCCAACCTACCTTCTGCAGAGTGAAGCGAAGGTATATAATATACGGGTATATAATGCGTTACAGAGAAAAGACAAGATCCCATATGCAGCCGGAGAGTGGAGCGGTTCTACCGGGTCGGGAAAGGCTACGCCGATGCCCCGAGAGGCGTAGGTGGGTAGTAGGAACAACCGGAGAACACTGTGCTTATTCAAATAAATTCAATTAATTTCCATATCACAAACAATGGGTGGCTGTGTGCGTCAAGACCGCGGTTTCAGGCACTGCTTTCTTCTTCCGTCCGCCACACAGATGCACGTGCGGCATCCTAGGCTTCGCCTCAAGCCTTGACTGTGAGGATGCGCGGGGGTATTTCCAAGCTTTGCAAGCTTCGCGTGCAGCAGCAGCTATCGCGACGTCACCGAACCAAGGCGCCTGTAATCTCTGAGCCGAGCGGTTCCGAAATTCCCTGTCTCGGTTAACACGTGTCAAATTTATCTACGCTCTCGGGAAATATTTACACGAGTTCGGGCTGATCGTCGTATGCTTTGAAAATCAGGCGCTTGCATGTTTTCTTACACGCGTATACGGTGAAGAGATGGATCGTAGAAGAGGAGTCGACTTTTCGCGAATGCTTACTTTGTAATATATTTGGCTCAGCTGATGCGTCCGAGGCATTGGGAACAGGGTTCGGGGCTGGAATCTGGTAACCTGCAGGTTACACTTACGCGCATACAGTGTCTGAGCTCTGAACGGTTGAATTGCGGCGTTTAATTATCTTTTACTACCCAGCTCGTCTCGGGGTATCGCGCAGTGCAATGGTGCAGGTTATATATCTGCGGCAAGCGGCTGCATTAACATACAGAAGACTGAATTACTCGCTTATACCGTCAGTTTTATTCTTCGTAAAGTACAGGTAAGTGTCTACGTATCTCGTCTCTTTAACGCGCTGAACCGAATAGCCTCCCTCCTACAATTAAAGACTCACATCCCCCGGGCGGAATATTTTCGTCATATGACACGCATATGCATACCTGTATTTTAAACATGGCGCGAAGCACGTATAATATACGTTACAACATATTATGCCTTGTGTGCGTATAATCGGTTGACGATAATAACTGTCGCCAAGGGTTTCCATTATCTGTGTATATTTCAGCTTGGCAGGCCGCAGGGCGAGAGAAGCCCGCAGCTTCGGGATCGCGTTGGTAAGAAGAAAAAAGGAGTAAAAATAAGAGAAAAGAACGAAAGAAAGAAAAGGAGATAAAGAAGTAGAAGAAGAAAAAAAAATAAAAAAAAAAAATAAAAAAAATTGAGAAAGAACGTGAAGCAAAAATAAGCAGGTATTTGAAAGAAATTTTGAAAGTCTCGTTTTGTTACAAGTATTTTAAGACTAGACGCCGCGCGATGACATGTCCAAGGCGGGTTTTCCATATGCATAACTTTCGTATAATAACAACAATAGACCCTATACTCGGCCAGTATACACACATGTATGTATAGTATATACAAACGGGGTACTTGTGCCGTACGCGCACGCAACATTATACCCTGTACCTCGGCTATACGTGCAAGAGATATAGATATACCTATATAACGACATGTAACCGAAAGACCGGTACGTTACAATGCACAATGGAATCCATGCATTTATACAGTTATTTATTAACAAGTTATATGATGCTCGTATTTAAATCACTAACAACAGGCTTGGAATGGACTCCCCTCTAACCCCAGCCCACCTCACCCCCGCCCCTTTTGTAGTGAATGATCCGAGCTGATCCGAGAGAATTTTCATCTCGTGATTCGCATCGTCGAATAATTATTTCCCGTATCGTTGAATAAATCAAATACATATTATTTCAGTTATTTATCAAGCGTGTACCTGTGTGATATTTTGCGGAAAACAGAGGAGAAGGGGTAGAAAGAATTACGATTTATTTACCGTTGAAATTAAACGGATGTACACCATTAAACGAACGAGATTGTTAAGAGGAGAGCAGCCTTAATTGCGCGAGACGCGTATAACGACGACGATCGACTCGTTAATCGTACGGGAGTATTATCGTAATGACTGCACGAAACTCCGGGTTATTGAAATTTACATGATAATCACTCCTATCATCTCTTGCAAGGTGTGCGGATAGAATTATAGCGAGTTATGCTGGCGATAAACGGTGGCGATTATCGCTGGGTGGCGCGCGATGCGTGCGGAACAAACATTGAAAAAAAATTACAATATAATAATTGTTTCAAAAGTTGAATTGATTTTTTCTCATAGTTTTGATTGTCTCACTGCGATCGAGTAGCTACATTGATCACGAACAATTCTGTTCACATCCATCGCTAGGAGAAAATATCGGTGTGGTACTACGCTCACTTCGCGTGGGTTCCGTCTGTCTCTTACTATTTGAGATGTTAATGCTTTGCGTAATACATGAATTTTAAATGTATAAAACGAGCTTGAGCCGTGAAATCGGGGAATTAATAGACGAAAACAGAGAATGAATGAATGAATGAATGAATGAATCCTATGTGTATTGTAGTGGCGAGCTACGCCTGCCTAGCCACCGTGGTTTAACCGGTATCATTACTTATACTTTTTATTTCCTTCAAATTTAGGCACCTCACTCTCTTCTTCATTATTCTACACCGTAATTCTCCGGAAAGATGTTCCGTTTTCGCTTCATTATATGCTATTACGTACTCGTGCGCAGGTGAGCGTCGTAAAGTTTTGACTTATTGGAAAAATTTCATTACATGAAGCTTTAAAAGGAACTCAAATCCGAGAGCATATTGAAAAGCAGGAGAAACCGGAAAAGCTCTATTATATTTCTACACCCAACCTTCTTTGCAGCGACAAAATCAGAAATTAATCAGTGTTGTAAAGCGGCGTCGTAGTCGGATGATAAGTTGCGTGCGCCTGCGTAGCCGAAAGCTCGAGAAGTAATTCTGAGAGAAATTGAGCGTTAGTGACGTCATCCGGATGTCGGGGATCGGTAACACGCGCTGAGGTGGAAATCAAACCTGACGGAACGTAAACCACGAAAGGTTTCCGTTTCCCAGCTGCTTTTCGCGTCTGATTTAACTATAATTTCCTGTCTAACAATGGCTGCGGATCAGAGATGGAACGAAGCGATTACAGGAGATTTAAAAATACTTTCCAACTTCTGATTACAGATGTCGCTAATTTGTAAACGAATTTTGTCAACTTTTTCATCTTTTGCATTCGGAAAGTGAAATAAAACCTTGAGTAACCTCAGAACTCAATGTCAAACATTAAAATGCCAGAAAAATGTGATATGTACGTACATGTGTCAGATATATATAATTTGATCGAAAATTATTATACACATACAGTAATTATTTATTACACTAAAATTTCTTTTCGAACTGAAATATTCTTTTGAAAAATTGTTCCGAATTCTGGCTAGAATCATCGATACGTTTTCTGATTTCCACGATGCATCAAAGTTTTGCCTTATACGAATCGAAAGAGTTGAATAGATTAGTTCGCCACGATCGCGATCCTTTCATGATATCACACGTACGAGAAAACTCCCACAAAGAACACGATCAATTGCCGGGACCGCTGTGCTTGTAGTAATTATTGTGATTATCGGGGTGTGATCGAGCCCTGAAACGTTGTGCGAGCAAGAAGATCGAGCCTGAAAGCGAGCGAGCGAAGCGAGTTCCCACGTCGATCGTTGCTGACCTCAAACTGGACATCGGATCCGCCGCCTCCGTAGGAAGGAAGTGGTCACTAATATCATCTTACAACGACAGCTATCCCGTATATTTGCAAAACTTTATATCGTTACCGAATTCTTCGATCGGAGAGAATCGAAACGAAGATCCGCTGCTGCAATTCCAGGGATCGTTACAATCGGTGCAGGTTGAATCTTTGCGCCGTTTCGATCGTCGCGTTTTGAATCAAGGGAGAAAAAGAAAACTCGTTGACGGGCAAAGTGAGGCTCGGCGTAAGGATGAGCGGAGGTGTATACGGCACCTCCTCTCCTATGTACAGTGTATAACATGCACCAAGACGCGGAGGTTATGATACACGTGTAAAGAGGAATGGGCGCCCGTGCCGCCATCGCCGCATCATGATCTTTTGACCCGTTTGACCTCACGCACACTTCTCATGACCGTGCATGATGGCCGCGCGGTCTGCAGCTCATGCACCATGCCCGTCTCCGCATCGTACTGCGCCATATCAAGCCATCCGGCGACGTATATCCTGCACTCTGCAGCCAGGGATTGCAGGGAGGCTTTCCTTCCTTTAGCAGGAGGGCGGGCGGCGCAGCGCAGGATCAAGGCATCACAGAAATAAATATCGAAGGTTTCTCAGGATCAGCCGTGGCACCGATTTAGTCGCCGTCTATCGACTGAGGGTATCCAAATCCATGTTTGTAAGAGATTTGGCGCTTTTTCGTTGGTTTCGGGGATCCGGCGGGGGATGAAAGGGGGAGGGATGCGGAAATGAGGGGGTATTACAGGCGGGAGGAATGGAAGAGTAAAGTAAGAATGGTCTCTGGGTGTTTTGGAACCGCAACGCTCGGTCAGACACCGAAACAAAACGCCGGCTTCGAGGTTGCGAACAAGAGTACCGTGTTGTAAGAAAATTGATGCCGTTACAGTCTGAACGACGAGCTGTATCCGCTGACAAGTTTTACAATTAGGTCGCTGACGCGTTCCACATATTTTTTTCTTAATATGTTGGAACACGGGCCAAACGATCTATTTCTGTAAGGGACAATAATTCCGATCGATTTACGAGCCTCAGGACCGATAAATTTGACTCGTAGCCTCTTCTATTCTGAGATAAGCCTTCGACGTCTCCAACAGCCGGCCGAGTTATACGTTCCTGTCTTCGGCGACTTTACCGTCGAAAAGATCGGCGCCTTTCTTACAAGCCTGCGGTTGTATAGTGAATATCGTGTTGCGGTGTTGGATACTGAACCCTTACGTAGGCGATTGGTGTCTACTGTATCAATTGGAGACCCAATTTTCTCAGGTATTTTTACACCGATTGATCAAATCCATCGCTGCTAACGCGGTGCAGTGATCCGGGAGGATTGCAGACCGAGGGAAGTTTCTTGTTTATCTTGTTTTTTGAGCGAAGAACAAAAAATAAGGAGGGAGATAGAGAGAGAGAAAGAGAAATAGAGGATGAAGGAGAACTGACGAGCTTACACACGTTAAGACAAAAGTTAACCGAGAGAACCCCCGATCTCAGGTAACAGGTCGCACCGGTTCGGCGTACATAAAACGATGTTCACCCTAAAAATGTAACTGACGAGCCATCGAGGTAATTAGCGAACCCGCGGCCTGAGACAAAGGAAGTGCGATTAACTATACGACCTTAACCCCCATTTAGTTAAGTAGAAATAAGACAGCCGTTGCATGGTTCATTCTTGAAACCGTATCGTCTATTTATAACCGGTGCGGATATTTCCCCATGCCGCGACGCACGGGTTATTTTATATATATATATATATATATATACCTATGCTGTTTATAGAGATGAACAGAAATGTCAGCGACGTGCGGTGGACGGGGAGAAAGGATTACACAGCGATACGGAGGAACAATGAAGTTTAATAATCGCTTGTCGCGTGGTTCGTCGACGACCTGCTGGATCGCATACACATATACGCAGGCACACACGCATCTTATATACTGTAAGGCGTAAACGAGACTCCGCGGACTGTCTGACCCTCACCGTCTTCGGAAATGCGACACCAAAGT
The DNA here is from genome assembly GCF_021901495.1 of Neodiprion virginianus. Taxonomy (NCBI): domain Eukaryota; kingdom Metazoa; phylum Arthropoda; class Insecta; order Hymenoptera; family Diprionidae; genus Neodiprion; species Neodiprion virginianus. The sequence goes on along the minus strand of NC_060879.1, from coordinate 29,500,871 downwards.
TTATTCATATACCTACGCTCATAATACCGGCTGCAGCACGGCGCGATGACTGTCGGCGAGAGCTCGATTAACATGGCTCATCAAAATTCCTTCGGACATTAAATTTCGGAAATTAGAAATGAAGAGACAGATATGCGGAAAGGAATAAAAAAAAAAAAGAAAAGAAAAGACTCCAATTAGCGAAGAAAAGGCAGGGTACCATACGTCAAATCGTTTGTCTAATTGCACTTCTTGAATCTGCAACTTGTGATCGTAAACAAGAAGCCGCGATGACAAGAATAGAACTGATCAAAAGATTAAAAAACTTGAGAGTAACAACATTCATGAAATGATTATACACACGACGATTATTGTGGATCTTTGAATTTTCTTCAACAATTATCATTACGAGAGTGGCTCAAGTTGTAAACTCAATCTACTCCATAACTGATTATTTCAACGGTCTTGAAAATTACATCAGCGGAAGAATGAAAATGGAAAATTGAAATTTTCGCACGTGTTATTGCATGTAATTGATTACATTGACCGAACCTCTCGATGCTATAAGTGAAACATTAGACACGTTTCATACCGCAGTTTAATACAACCATCGATAAACTCTAGCAGATGGGTGTAAAATTTATTTACGATACTGTGTAACGTGCGCGAGCCTGAAAATGTATAGGTATGCGTGTATTTAGAATACCTGCATCGTAATAAATACAAATTGAAAGGTAACATCGAGTACATTGTGCACTGTGCGCCAAGAGTGTACATTCGAATAATACAGCGTACTTTTTATATAAATATTTTTTATATTGATCGATATTGTGATTATTTTCTTGGCAAATCCGCAACATGTCTTTTCGAATTCCATAGGTATATCTAACAAATGCACTTGAACGAAACGTCACTTTGGGCAAAAAGTCATTCGGCCAAAATTTGAGCGTTGAAAGTAAATCGATTGAAAAAATTGGGGGAATCGGTAAGACTTCGTAGGTCCGTCCTTGATTTGAAACTGTGCTGAATGCGTTTAAATCTCATCTCACGGGTGCGAAGGTTGCGTAGGTGTCGTTGGCGAAACGTCGAGTTGACGGGTAAAGTGCGGTGGCAAAGTCTGACATAGTCGTAACCGAGTGTCTCGAGTACAAGTGGCGTCTAGTAATTGTATCAAACCATGTGGCAACAAGAGTCAAGCGATAAGCGACACCCAACACCGTCCAAGCAACGATGACACATTCGATATCATCTCAGCATACGAAGCGGAGAGACTCGAGGACGGTCAGGGTGAAATGGTTGACTCGCTATTAAAGAACCATAACTTGCGCACCGTGACAAAGAATTTTCGAGAGGTTGCGTCATCCGGTTCACCTAACTGCAATTTTGCACGATAATGACGCACTCGCATCGAAATCGGAAGCTTATTGTTGGACTCAAGTTCCGACTAAAAAGACACTGCGATCTTAAGCGATGTCACTTCTCACAAGCAAGTGACAACCACTTAACGACACTTTCTAGCATCGGTGCTCGTCGTGGGGTTCAATCCTTGCTACAACATCAGATCCATATCAATCCATACATTGATTGAAGCCCGAGGGGCAAGCGAGAAGGTTGCTCCGATGGGGTGAGAAGTGAGGATTGTTCATCGAGACCAAGCTGGAATGTTCGATTCATTGGAACCGAGTGCCGATCCTCAAAGGGTTGAGGAAAGAGGCTTGAAGTCAATTACGAGATACAAAACGCGGCGGACTCGCGACGCTATTTGGACTAGGATAGGGTCTTCGTGACACGATCGAAATCGAAAAAAGTACGAGGTTGGTGAATTTATCTACCGTATAATTGGAGAAGCGTCTAGGCGTCAAATGAAACACTGGTTATGGCTACCATAAACCTTCCCACAATCACTTAGGGACTCGGTATATTTTTTCCCTCATTTATTCCTCGCTTAGCGTGCGATCTTCGCCGTTCTCTTAACTCGTATAAAAATTTAAGTTGGGCCTCAGGCTTACGTCGACCCAGCTAGGCAACTTCGACTAGGTTAACTCAATCCACATTGCCCTAGGACTGTGCAGCGTCGCTTCTTATTAGCACATATGAAATCTAAGCATCCGTCTGCGCCGGTGAAAAAAAATTCATACGTCACCTATCGTGAGCATTATGTATACACAGTGATATCTCAGCGATGTGTCAGGCATCTCGCGACGCAGGTTGCAGTCTTCCGTGTTTGCGGATTCTTTTAACGTTGCGAAAATATGTCATATTCCGTAATATTTTTATCAATATACGACAGTGACAGATAGACCAAGAAATTACAAACTACGCAATTTCTTGGTAAGTACAGCCTCACCGTTTCGAAAGTTTTACAGCCTATGCGCTTGATCATTTTTTGTACGGGGATAAATATTTAAAAGCAATAAATTTCCAAGTATAACCTTTAGCACGGAAACTGAGACTTCTCGCTGTACGGATAGCAAATTACTTTTAGCTGTATTAGCGAATGTTTTACAAGTGCAGGTAATTCCTCCAACTGATCAAACAACTTTTAGCTGGAACTACATAATTCTTGCTAATAGAGGAAAAAACTTTTATCGCCATGATATTAACACCTTTCCTGCTGTTTCAGCGAATCCTTTCTGTCGTGTGTACAAGCGCAATTAGTGTTCGAGTGAATTTTAAACCATTTACAAGTACAAGTAAGGGGGTTTACCTCGAGTCAAGTGTGAATTTTTAAGTGCTATGTATTACGTGCAAGAATGGTTAATATTTGCCTAGTATCGTTGCATCGAAGATACGCGCCCGGCGCCGGTCAACGTTCACCCGCACTATGACGATAACCATGATGCCTTTTGCGGAAGAAAGAAAACATACGACGTTATAATATGCTCTACAGAACGCTGTTCCTCGTAACTACCGATGCTTACACACATATACATTAATATGAAATTATATCTTTGCAATGACGCGAGTACACCAAACAGCGGCCAGGAATTATCTATCTACCGGTTGACGCGACGGATTTGACGTCGCCGAGACCGACCACGTGTGCCCGGATGCCGTGGTTGCAACGACGATTACACGTTACAGCTGCAGGTCCAACCGTATATCGCACCGTTTACAATTCGACACGAATATGGGTAAATCGGTTTGAATATTCACCTGAGTCATGAGACGATCGGCACCAGTGCCTTCCTCGTCCTTGAAGATTATGTCCTGGTTGTAGTTGGGCACCAGGTCGCGAAATCTGGCGTCGTGTCTGGACACGCGACCCTCGCTAAGTCCACTGGCGGGCAAAGTGTTCTCACTGACGTTTGGCACATGTTGTTTAAATACAAGCGGCGTCAACTTCCGGGGACGTATCCGTCGGTTGCTACCCCTTCCGGGGCCGCAGCCCTCGGCGAGGCCGGTGCCCAAGGAAGGAAGCCAGAACGATAGCAGTACCAAGCACACCAATATCCACCGCAGCTCGAATCTTGTCCTCGCGATCTTAGCGTTCACCATAATATCTTCCCGACCCAGTGCGATAGGGTCAGTCCGTCGTTGGTGTGACCCAGCTTCGGTGCGATCCCGACCCAGTCCGCCTCTTTCGTCTCGCCTCACTGCGTAGTAGCCATAACCAGGGCATCACACCCTGCGCCTCGTGGACGTCGCGAATTGAGCAACCGGCAACCGGGTCACCGCGAACTGTCACCGCGTTCGCCGATTGGCACCAAGGGGTGGCGAACGACGGTGGATCCGGAAGCGGGAGGGCACACCGTTTACCAGAATAACACTGTGGTCACACCTGTCACTGTAACGATAAATCACGTCTGCTTCTCTGCACCGCGTTCGGTACCGACTACGTCGTCACGAACCGATCGCCTGCCATTTATCCAGTTCGCGGGTTGCTCCGCTGAAATTCGCGCGCAAGATACGGAAATCGAGGCGGATACTACAAGGCCCGAGATCGATCAATCACACGGCACTTTTACCGACAATTAACTGCGGTCTTCTTAATTCTTTACTCTGCGTTTTCCCTTAAGCCGATGTGTCTCGGTATGTATACAGTAATTATCGATCCAGGCCGTAAGTGCCAGATTCGCGCCGTGAATCGGTACGTTATATCGGCTCGGATCGGTTATTACAAGCGGTATGTAAGGACAAGGAAAATTCGCGAATAATAATTATTTCCGAGCTTTAACCGGGTGGACGAACATCGTGCAATTTCGTTAACGTGTAACTGACGTTATGGATTCAACGGGTGTTCGCAAGTTGGCGGTTGGCGAACGTCGTGAATTTGTAATCGTGGTGCGTATCGAACAGCCCGACAACTGTCAAAACTGTGACAACGTGGATCTGGGGTCCTGGATTGACTGCCGCTTTCCCGACGAACCGTGGTGGGAAATGTCCCGTGGTGCGTTTGGTGTTCCCTGGGTGCCACGGACGGACCAAACCGGGTTCTCGCCTCCTCCCCCACCCTGCCGCCCGCCGGAGACCGGCGACGTCGCTGACTCCTGGTGGACTTCCCCCTTCCACCCGCCCTGAGCGATCGCCAGGTGTGACGTCACGCCCGCGGTTTGCTCCACGATTGGCCGGGGCGGGGCGAGCCAGGTAAACGAGGACAGGTGTACAACAGGAATACACACCGAGGAACGGTCCTCTCTCCTCTCCTGGTTCGCGCCGGCCGCACGGTCCCTCCGCTCATACAGAGATCGCTCTCCTCGGTCCGTCCGCCTCCAGAGTCCCGTGTGTCGTCCGGGTTATCGGCGTATCGCTCCCTCTTTCTCTCTCTCTCTCTCTCCTCTCCGCTTCTCTCCCTGACAATCCTCAACCCGGTCCAAACCGAACGCGGCTCCTTCCCGCTCAACGACTCGCCAAGTCTGAGTCTCAACCCCCCGAGAAACCGAACTGCGTCGGATACTTTCAACCTCTGAAAGGAAGCACTGGCTATCTTCGCCGAGGATGTCTTCTCCACCGACCGTTTGTTGCCGGAGTTATCTCTCGGGAACAGCTGAGTGAAGTCTTTCCGGACCCTTTGGCCCTTACCTTACCACCCTCACCTCCACCGCTCTCATCCTTCTGTCACCGACACTTTTCGATCGTTCCTTTTTACCTTCTTGTTTTCGGTTTTATTTCTCGTTCAACGTTAGTCGTTTTCGATGCAGCGATTAATTCGAATGTTCTATCATGTCGACTTCATCCTGCACATAGACTTGTTCTGAACACTGATTAGTTGGATTTGGTTTTTACTGTAAATTGTTTCACAGTTAACGATATTACGTCAGGCATACCTGTATCTAATACTTCATAAGCATTCTTTCGAAGCTTTGCACTCTCTCCGAAATGACGAAATGATACCATTAGCGAGAAACGATGCAGTTACGCAATATTTTACCGCTTATCATAACTCTGTTCATAGCAAGCAGTTGGCTATCTTCTGTGTAAACAAGAAGTGCTCGTTTGAAGTATTCCGATCTTGTCAAAAAATTGGACCGTCGATTGACTGACCTTAGGATGAAATCAAAAAAAGAATCAGCAAATCATGTACATAGTTTGAACGGTACAGGCATGAAGTCTGCAGTTCCATTCAAGAGTTGATCCGATTACCTGCCGCACAACGATGTGTATTTTTGGGTACAATTAATAACCTGTTACACCCTAAAATATATGCTCTGAACACGAGGAATTAACCGTAGGAACAACGAACGTTTCAGGTGGGTGATTCGCCTCGTATTGTAAATCGGCGGGCTTTTCAACTAGTCGTTTAAGCAGAGAAGTGCTGTGCGCCACCGATGGCAGCCGGAAAGCTACTGATGCCTCTGATAGCTCCTAGCCTTGCTAACCGCGCCGT